>NC_037529.1:66392941-66414620 GCF_001531365.2 Cynara cardunculus var. scolymus
CAATAATGATTTTATTTTTGAATAAAATATAATTTTGAATATATCATAAAAATTTGAAAAAAAAATATATCAATGTTAATATCAAATCAACTATTTAAAAATTCTCAATTTTGTGTAATTTCTTTAATTTATTTATTTTATTATAATTTAATTTAAGTTTAATAACGAAATGGTTTATTTTTGGTTTAATAATATAATATTTTATAAAGATAATAATTAACTATTCCGTTAAAATTCAATGATTATCCTAATTATATTTATATTTTTAATATTTAAAATGAGATGTTTATCTTGTATTTGATTATGTTTATCTGCAATTAGTTACATGAATTCAGATATAAAGATTTAATAAGTTGTACTTACGTTCTTGAGTTTTAATTAACATGCATTAATAAACAGTACTTTATGCATAAAAAGTAGTTTTTAAGAGTTTTTGCCAAATGATTTATAATATAGTATAGATAAAGCATTTGACAAAAACTTTTAAAAACTATTTTTTATACATGAAATATCATTTATTGATACATATTACTTAAAATTCAAGATTACAAATAAACTGTGTGTAAGTACAACTTATTAAAGTTTCATGTTTGAATTTGTGTAACTAACAGCAGATAAATATAGTCAAATATAATATAAACATTTCATTTTAAATATAAAAAATCTAAAATATAATTAAGATAATCATTGAGTTTTAACAAAATATCTAATAATTATTTTTATAAAAAAATTATATTATTAAATCGAAAATAAATTACTTCATTACTAAATCTAAATTAAATTATAATAAAAAATTAAATTAAAGAAATTACACACAAAAAAAAAGAATTTTTAAATAGTTAATTTGATACTAATATTAAAATATTTATTTTCGAAATTTTATAATATATTCAAATTTATATTCTATTCAAAAACATTATCCCTTTTTCAAAGCCACATAAAAATTGTATTAAAACATTTACAGAGACGGAATAAAACGAAACATTAAAATCGAGATATATTTTGCTACATTACGCGAGTACCTTTCTAGTTATATTGTAAAGCATTTGATAAAAACTCTTAAAATCATTTTTTATGTATGAAGTATTGTGTATTGATGTATATTAATTAAAATTCAAGTTGACAAGTAAATTGTGCGTAAATATAACTTATTAAAGCTCCATGTTTGAATTTGTGTAACTAATTGCATATAAACATAATCAAATAAAGGACAAACATTTGATGTTAAATATAAAATATCTAAAATATAATTTAGGATAATCATTAAGTTCTAGCAAATACTTAATTATTATTTTTATAAAAAAAATTATATTATTAAACCAAAAATTAAAAAATAAATTAAGGAAATACAAAAAAGGAGAATATTTTATATAATTAGTTTCATACTAATATAAATATTTCTTTTTTCAAAATTTTATTTAAAAATAAAAACATTATCATTTTCCAAAAACCACATAAAACAATATTATAACATTGACCGAGACAAAAGAACGAAACATTGAAATCGAGATGTATCTCGTTACATTATACGAGTATCCTTCTAGTATACTCTAATATAGATTAATTATTATGATTTAATATATTACATAACAAATATTCTAAAGTAAAATGACAAAAAATAGAGAAAGTCTAAAAAATCATTCACGTAACGAGGGATTTTAACGTACGTTAATGGGATGTACCAGTTCCTTTTGCAAACTACAATAGTGATCTATATTTTTAAACTCTATGGAGTAAACCAAGGAAAAGAAAGGAACCAGAATGACCAAAAATATAGTTTACTCTATAAGTTTTTAATACTTTGATTTTAAAATAAGTGTCTATGTTTATATTTTAATTTATTTTAAAATAAATTTCACTTTCAAAAATAAGTAAATTCTCATTCTAGATTTCATTATGGGACGCAAAAACAATCTCTATAAAAATTAAAAATATTATTTGATTAACTAAGAATGTAATACTTATCCATTTTTTAAATTATATAAATATTTATTTTTTATAACCAAATAGGTATTAAAGATTTCGGTATGGTTGGAACAGTATATATGGCCCCGTTAATTTAATGAAATTAATATCAACCGTTCTACAAAATAAAAAATAATGTATTGAAGTTTAGCTCATTGAGTAATAGTTTGTGTTTTCAGAGTTCAGAAGTCATTCGTATGTGTCCAGTAAAATATTTTTCTGATTATATATTAAAACCCATAATTAATTAATATATAAGTTGCGTAATTAAAATAAAATAATAAAGTGAAAGGAGTATATGCAACTCCTGTTACATATATGGATGGAGACATGGAGTTGAAAGTGAAAGATGTAGAAAGAGGACAAGAAGTGTAAGGTGGACATGACCACACGGTTTAAGAAGACCATTATTCGCTCTCACAACTCATCAAAATCACATCCTTTTTTTTGTTTTTTGCTTTTGGGTTGCAAAATAGATCCCTCAAACAGATCGTGAATTATGTTTAAAGCAGAAATTTTGAAATTTTTTACTTTAAATAGTTATTGGGGTTTAGTTAATGTGATACCAATTTGTTTTTTTTGTAATATCCATGAGATCATTTTTTTTTACATTTGAAGCTTCACAACAAAATGTTGTAAATGTAAAAAAAAGTCGAAACTTCACAGCAAAAACATGTGAAAGTTACTTTTACAGCGTTTTGCTGTGAAGTTTTTAGTGTAAAGCAGTGGTCTCACGAAAACAGACTAGTATCACGTGATCCTAAGTCTAGTTATTGCGTCAAACAAATCGTCAATTACTTTGTTGGGTTTTAAAATTAATATTGAGAACATGTGTATGTATATATATTTATATATAGGTTATATTTCAAATGCAACCATGTTCATTTGTTCAACCAATACAACCCAATTAATTGAGTTATTTATGGAAATGATGAGAATTCATTTATTATGATTTGAATATTTATGAAATATGACTAGAGTTCAATAATTATGATCAATTTTACATTAGAAAACAATAAAAATCATTATGAAATCACATATTTATCAAATTAAATGAACAGTTGAAATTGAGTTGTATTGGTTGTATAAATGTAAAATATTGCATAATAACTCACATCTCTCTATCTCTCTTTATCTCTCTCTCTCTCTCTCTCTCTATATATATATATATATATATATATATATTATTTTTATTAATAAATTGAGTGTAGAAATTTAGAGGGAAAATTGAATTAGAATGAAACCAACTTTAAATTAATTCCTATTTTAAAAAATCAACTTTTAAAAACCCTCATTTTAAAGACTCGTACAATCTTTTCATGTATTTAAGCATATTGTTCACTTGATAACTTATTAAGACGAGGTAAATGCCAACTAGATTTCTACGTCATGTTTATAATTAAAAAATAAAATCTAAATGCTAATATAACATTAATAATTATGATATTACATATTTATTTATACATTTAATAACTAAAATTACATATTTCATTTTTAAATAAAGAAATTAAAGATTAAAACCTAAAATTCTATCCTACCTTAACTACCACATCCCTATGTAGGGATGGTAATTTGGCCCGACCCGGTGGGGAACCCGGTTCACCCGACCCGGACGGGGACGGGGATTCCCCGCTAAAACGGGTACCGGGGCCGGGGATCCCCGGTAGAGGCAAACCGGGGCCGGGGCCGRGTATTGTATCCCCCGACCCGTCCCGCACCCCGGTATATATATAAATATTAACATTTTGATTATTTGGGCTTATAATTGATATGTGCGGCCTGTTGGACTTATGGACTTGGGCTTTGTAATTGATATGTCCAAATTTCAATCMTCTTCTACTCTTCTTGACTAGATATGATGTAATTATATTAACACTTGTTTTAAATTTTACATATTTCTTTGGATTATTGTTAATTTTATAATTTTATTATTTTTATTAAGCAAGACTAGATATGATGTAATTATGTTGTTATGTTGATCATGCTTAGAAAAAACTTATTAATTTTTATTTGACCGGGTGTTGACCGGGTGTTGACCGGGGGTTGACCGAAGGTTGACCGGGGGTTGACCGGGGTTGACCGAAAGTTGACCGGGGMCGGGGCCGGGGATTGCAAACCCCGCCCCATCCCCGCCCCGTTGCCATCCCTATCCCTATGACCATTTTCTTTCTCAATGGCGGTAGTTGTTTCGATTTGAGTTTCAATGTAAAAAGCTTCAATTCATTAATGGTGACCGTCATTCCCCTGTCGTTTTTATTCTATGATTTGAAGGTTTAATTTCTTGTTCGAAGGTGTTTTCCTAAAATGATAATTTTAAAAGTTGATTCCTTAAAATAGGAAAAAACCCAAAATTAATTTCATTTTGATGCAGTTTTCCCAAATTTAGACTATGGTTATTTATCAAATTTTTATCGAGTAAAGAGTTAAAATTTTGATGCTATACATATCAATATAGTATCAAATTAAAGAGAGTAACATGTTTTTTTAACATAATTTGTTTTGTTGTTTATCGAATTATAGAACAAAGTCTGGCTTAGGATCAGTTATACCGACCCGATTTTTTATTTAAAATTTATTTATGCATTTATTTTTTAAAGTATATTTTTAAATTTATCTTTAAAAGTATTTTTAAGTGTATTTGACTAAAAACCAAAATGTATTTTTAGTGTATTTGATTGACCTAATTATAATAACTAATCCAAATATTTTTATATAAAATTTCAATTTAACACCACATAAGTTAATAAATACTTTTACAAAAAATATAAATTATTTTAAATAAGTAACGAGGGTTTGGTAAATGACAACTATAACAATCAAAAACGCTAAATAATAATTTAACTAATTTGTCATGTGGTTTAGAAAAGGAATTATAAATTAAATATTGCGTCAAGTTTATGACGTAATAATTATTTGTTACTCATCGAGTCATCAACTTGCCACTTAATTGCTTCCTCCCCAGGAGATTTGTGTACAAAATACCCACGAATCTGAACATTCTTTCACACTCTTCTGGAGAGAGATTCAAACACCATTGAAAACACATACGCTCATTACCATCAGATCATCGTCAAAATCACAAAAATGGCGAAGGTAGAAATTTGTTCAGTAATATGGAATTCGATCCTGCATTGCATTTGTTTGAATTACTTGGCCTTAAGTTCTATATATAATTCATTGTTTTTGCAGCAAAAGATTGTGGTGAAGGTGATGATGAAGAACCACAAGTCGCTTCGCAAGGCTTTGCAGATCTCCGCCAGTGTTTGCGGTAAGATGTTCGACAACTTGTGTTCTACGTTTCGTTGTTTTCCTCCTCTGATTAATTGATTGCTTTTGCCTACTACTTTCCACAATTTCAAATTCAAATAAGAAGTAAACAATAACGAATTCAAACACCTCTCGCTTATCAAAGGAATCTCGCTTGAATTCATATTCGAATTATATATAAAAACGACCTGGATCATATCGTATTCGAAATTCCGATTGACAAACTTGAGTTTCATTTAAATCGGAGCATTTGCCTTGGATGAATCCTTCCGTGATTTCGTCAGAATTTTGCTGTTTGGTCGTGATTTTTCTTATTTTATTCCTAACGGTTTGAGATCTGGATTTGTCTTTCAACAAAGGATCTATATGAATTATCCTGAAAATGAACAAACAGGGGTGGAATCAGTGACGCTGCTGGATAAAGAACGGATAGCGGTGACCGGAGAACAAATTGACTCAGTTCAACTAACGTGTTCGCTAAGAAAAAGAGTAGGGCACACAGATCTAGTAAGTGTTGGTCCGGTAGAGGAGAAGAAAACCGTCAAACCGATCTCCATCCCCGAAATAGTGCGGTATGAGTACGTTTATCCTGAACACCACTGCTGGCATACCGCGCCAATGCCATTACTGGCTGTCCATGAATTCCCTTCCAACATTTGCAGCATCTTGTGAGATTTCCATCGATCAATTGAAACAAAGTGATAGAAATCAAAAATAAATTCATTAAAGGTAAATTCGAATTTTGGTTTGATTTTTGATTCCCATGCAATAAATGGAGAGAACTCCATCTTCAATCATATGTTTGTATGTATGATAAGTATTAGCTGTACAATACGAGGCTCCATTTAATGATCCTGACATTTTGTATTTACGATTGTTTGGTATCGTAGGTTATGTTGGTATCAAAATTGGATTTCGGATTCGTTACTTGATGTTTAATAATCGCTGAACGTGTAGAACAATTGATAAAAATAGTTAAATGTCATGGTGTCTATCTCATCAGAAATCGACAACACATTTGTTCTTAAATGATGATGTTGAAGCTCTAGCATGCATTAATGAAGGTCTTTTATTGAGCAATTAATGAGGGTAATTTTCATTTACGTGTCCACTTTATGACTTTTTTTAATTAATTTTTATATATTTAATTCAATATTTGAATTTTTTTTAATTAACTTTTAACGGATGCCTTGAAGCTCTAGCATATGTTATTAAAAGACTAACATTTTTGAGGTTTGTTCATACCCTCAGCTAATCAATAAATTAGAGCTGTTAATGAGGATGATTTTGATCTGTTGACTTTATGGCACTTATTAATTTTTTTATATGGACAATTCAAGATTTAAGCTTTAACTTTACAAAAATGATTCGATCAAAATGAGCCAATCATGTGATTTGCCACAAAGACATCGCGTCTTCTTATTATACACCCGCCTTCTTGTTTCAATCTATTAATTATCATTGATATGAGATAAACAAACCAACAATATAGCTGAAAACCTAAGAATACTCAAATCTCAAAATATCACATCATCGTTATTGGTTGTTTTTTTAGTGTGTATATATATATATATATATATATATGAATTAATATACACATAAGTAGTTACAAAACATTAATAAACGCATGGGCCATATATATATATATATATATAATATATATATATATATATATATATATATATATTATATACAGAGAGATAGAGTGAAGTTCATACGAAAATGATACATATTTAAAAAATAATAGAATGAATATGGACCATACATTTCATTAAATAATAACTTAAATAATTAATTTTAAAAATAAGTAAATAAGGGTATAAAGGTAATTTAATTATATATAAGTTATTTAAGGTATTTATTTAATATTCTTATTTTACCATATTTATGATTTTAATATGATTATTTTTATTTAATTTGTTTTATATTTAATACATTTAAAATTAGCATAATTAAATTCCATATAAAGAATTCATTGTTTTTATTTAAAGCAATATTTAAAAGGAATTATTATTTCGTCAAAATCATATGTGATAAAATGTTTTCTTAATCATATATGATTTAAAACTTGAAAAACAGTTATTCTTATTAACATTTAAAAAGAAAAATAATGAAAAAACAAAATCAAATGTGATGTGTAACAAAACACATTTAAAATGTACAAGGTCACATGTAATTCAAAATGTAACTCGTAATTTACACATATCACATGTAATATTGTAGATAATCAATATCATATATGATACATTAACGAAAATTAATGATTCCTTTTTGAGAAAAAAAAAATTGATTAAATATGGATATCACATATGATTTTTAACAAAAATTGTAAAAAGTTCTTAAAACAAACTACTTCAATAAAAATAGATATTTTAAATGAAAAACTAAATCATATTTATTTTAAATGTTGTAAAAACTAAAACATAAATAAATGAAAAGTTATGCTTAAATCTCTAGAACTATAAAAAAATCATGAATAAATACTTAATTGATTTTTATAAAAATATATAATTTGTATATTATAAATGACACATATCCGCTTTTGGATGATTTTTTAGAAATTTTATTTAAGGTATTATTCAAATAAATGATTGGTCCAAAATATATATTTTCATAAATATATTCGATTGTTTTCTAATATAAAATGTTGATCATAATTAGTGAACTCTAATCATCTTCCATAAATATTCAAAATTTGTATGGTTTATAATATTTGCATGGTTTCTATTTGATTTGTCATATATATATATATATATATACACACACACACACACACACACATCCTTGCGTCTAACTTCTAAATGGCGTATGGCGTAACATGGTGACGAGATCAAGCCTCAAGCCTTAGGAGCCATGACAAGGTCGTGACGTTTTTCAAGACATGACTTATGGCGGCAAATCTTTAATGTTTTGCAAGTTGGGGGTATTTCAAAAACAAACTATTTGTGTCTTTAGACGAATAAAAGATTTTTCTTACTCCTCATAAGTGTGATATTTTGAATTTGTTTGATTTGATTTCAATCTCTCAATGGCCGTCTCAGCATCATGTGCTTATTCAGATATCAGCTTAATGTAAATAAGCACCTTTTACGACCTTGATAAACTCTTTTGTTTTAGTTTTTAAGCTGTAGGATATTCATCAGTCGAAATTCAATAGATTTAGGTGGTTCCGATCCAATCATCCAATATGTTTGATTTTGTTATCCGATCCGATGCAATTAACATTGGACATTCGACCTAATTCAATCTAATAGATGATTGGATCGGATCGAATCCATCCAATATTCTGATACAAATTTCAACCAATTAATCTACCATTTCAACCAATTATTTATATATTTTTCTTAATTTATCAAAAAACACTACGTATAAATATCAACTAAAAAACAATTTCGTAAAATCTTAACAATTATATATAATTATTAATTGAGTAGTAGTTAGATAATAATTTGATGGTCATTAATGGTTATTAGATTGGACCAGTTCGGTTTTATTAGATTATGAGTTGTCATCCAAGAACCGACCGATCCAATATGTTGAAATTTTGGATCCAATCTGATCCAATTACAACTGGACATTCGATCATAATGATCGGTCTAAATTGGATTGAATGGCTTCTTCCATACCCCTATATAAATAAGTTGTATCAAACTCGTATTTTATATTGTTTTAGCCACAAAACAACAATCACCAGCGGACTCATGCACATAGGGTGCTTGATGTTGTGGTTTTACTTTTTCTTTGAACCTTCACGTGACTTTACCGTCAATGTTGTCCCGATTGAGCTTAATTAGTATTAAAAGAGTGTTCCCGACTAACTGATTATAAAATGGATATCTGTATTTAAAAAACCGTTAAATCTGATAAATTACGTTTTTTACTAAATCTTGAATTTGAATTCATGTCTAATTCAAAGACAGTTATATGCTCAATTATTGAATTGAGCATATAACTACCCAGATGAAGTCATTTATAGTGAACATAAATACACCCTCTCTTCTCATAAATTGATTGCAAGAGACCACACGAAATTAATACTACCTCATTAAAACCCAATATAACCCGACACAGATAAGCACAATGAAATTGAAATACCTGTGATATGTCTAACCCAAAGTAACGTGCGTTTTTTTGATCAATTTGACACCAACGATGTCCACATGAGACTACAAGTACTGTTTCACTTCTAAATAGAACCCGAAGGTTAGGTGATGATATAGAGGGACTACGGTCGAACTGCATACACACAACGCAAAATAAATAAAAAACCAGAAAACCACAAAAAACGGATAAAAGTATATCAATATGAATGTCAAATTAATGAGAAAAATATGATTGTTTTTCTGGTGTAATTTAGTTCACTCGATTTTTGTTCAAAATTATTCTTTTTCGTATAAAAAATAGGTGTGTTGAGTTTTTTTTTTTAAATTTAAAATATTGTTGAAAACGTCTATTTAATCATATCCGTTGAATCAATTAATCTAATGATTCATTAATATTATTTTTTTCTGAACTACACTATATGTGTGTGTGTATGCATGCACACATGTATAGATGTATGTGATTTTTTTTTTGAAAGAAAATATATTGTATACTAAGATTAAACTTAAAATATAATAATTAATTTATTTATTTAACTCAAGTTATATAAAAAAAATTAGACTTAATTACGAATTTGGTTCATGTGGTTTGTGTGGTTTTTAGGAAATTGGTCCCTCGAGTAAAGATAAAAAGAGGAAAAAGACGCAAGTTTTCTCAAAGTAAATGGAGAATTTGGATGTCCGTTAGAATGAGGGACCAATTCATTACAAAATGACAAACGACGAGTCCTAAATTGTAATAAATAAAGTTCAGGAACCATTTCTGTAAAAACTACTAAATTACATAGACCAAATCCGTAATTTACTCAAAAGATTTTATTTATCTTCAAAGTGTTTTATTCTCTTAGTTAGGAGTTGACCTTCAATCCCAATGATGTTGCAAACTACTTTAGGGTGATTTACCAATTGTTTACTAGGTCAAGAATTTATAATTCTTATTTATTTTTATCGACTAATATTTTTTATCATCAAAATTGATTATCAGCCTCCCTTTCAGTCGTCATACCCTTTTCTTCAATCTCCGTTAAGAATAATTCCTCTGGTTCATCCTCTTGATCGAAGTCTTGCAAGAAGATTCCAGGTACAGGGTCCTCCTTATTCTCTTCGACAGTGGGTCCTAACTCCGGCTCAGAATTAACTTCCATATTAAAATCCACCATCGAACTTCTTCATTTGGAAGATTTTTCTCTTCTCGGGTCTCTTTAAACATCGTCACTTTTTCTTTGGAATAGGGTTAAGAGTAGGTTTATTGTCTTTAATACAAAATCAAGTATATTTGTCATTTAATAATAAATGCATGCATACATTAAATAAAATTAAAAAATTAATCAGGGTCGAATTAGAGGTGGGTAATGCCACCCCTGACCCTGCTCTGACCATGTTTCGGGTATGAGATTAAATCCCCATCTTCGCCCCTACTGGTAAAATTTCCATCTCTAAACACTGGATGAGTATGCTTGAAATGGTCACTCTAATTGCTTCAAGTTACAATATGGTACTACATGTTCTTAGTATGAATGCAAGTTTAACGTACTAACGTTGCAGACACATCCACTGCCATCCTCTTAACACGTGATTTTTACAATAAGATAGTTAATGGTAACCATTACGTAAGAGTGATATTAACATGAGATTACCCACTGCGCACAATTACGTCATGTTGGAAATATTTGAGATCTACCAAGGCAACTACATGATTACTCCGTATCAATATCGATTAAACGTGTATAAAAAACATTTAGAATGTTATAGTACTTGTGAATATGTTGATTTAGATAATCGATTATATCACAAATATTATTGTATCTATAATAATGCCTTTTATTTTATGCCGCTTTAATTGAGCCGTTTACCTAATTGTTTACCCGGTAATCGCTTACCTTAAGAGTCAACATTATAATTTATTTTATCGGGTAACATTGTAGTACATCAAAACGTATCTTATACAACAATTTTACCTGGTAAACGCTTACCCGGGTAAGAGTCGTTACCTTCACTTACCGGGTAAGACTCTCAATTCTTATCATCGTTCTTACCGGGTAAGATTTTTGCCCTTTGTCATGTTCATCCGGTAAAGAAAATTGCTCAGTAAATACTTACCGGGTAAGCATTTAATAAACGACCCCTTATTTCTCTAACTGTAAGTAATTGTTCATCTACAGCTTAATAATTAAGCGATTAACTGATTTGACTTAATTGGAAGGGAATCCATCCCCGTGCTTTATGTCTATTATATGTGTGGATACAATTTGGAGCTTTTAATGAAATAATTGAAAATCGACATTAATTTATAATACCAACAAAATCGCATAATGTAGAAACATGGGTTTTTAGTTTCGAAAAGATTGTTTCCAAATATTTTGGATGATAATTTATTTATTTAGTTTTAAATAATCCCTTAAGACTTTTAGTCGACAACACTTTTAAGTTTGTTTTGGGTTAGTTGTCATTTTTTGCTCTATTAAATTTGATTTAAAATATTTTTTTTAATAATCATGATTATCTATACACATTAGATAACTATCTATACTATGTTATAAAATATTTAACAAAAACTATTAAAAACTATTTTTTATGTATGAAGCACTGTATATTGATACAATAAATTATGGATAAGTACAACTTATTAAAGTTTCATGTTTAAATTCATGTAATTAACTGCAGATAAACATAATCAAATAGAAGATATACATCTCATTTTAAAATATAATAAATCTAAAATATAATTAGGATAATTATCAAGTTCTAACAAAATAATTAATTATTATCTTTATAAGAAAAATTATATTATTAAACCAAATATAAATTACTTCGTTATTGAACCTAAATTAAATTATAATAAAAGAAATTGAATTAAAAAATTACACAAAAAATATGAATTTTAAATAGTTAATTTGATACTAATATCGATATATTTTTGTCAAATTTTTATGATATCTTCAAGTTTATATTTTATTCAAAAATAAAAACATCATCGTTTTTTTCAAAATCTAATAAGATATACTATAACATCGAGTGAGATAAGAAATATAATAAAATATTAAAATCAAGATTTATTTCGCTACATTACACGATTACCCTTCTAATAATTATATATATATATATATATATATATAAAGTCAGATTTAAAGGAAATTTACAAAAAAATAAAAAATTGAAAAACATCTGATAACCATTCATCTGGATGACATACACATGATATATAAGGAATTTGTAATATGATATATGTATAAAAACAAAAAACAGTTTCAGTTAATTATATATACATGTTTATACCATCCAGATGAACGATTATCAAAGTGTTTTTTTGATTTTTTATTTTTTACTAAACATCTCTCTCTATATATACATTTGTATATATCTTAAATCAAGTTTATAAAATTTAAATTTATGATTAGATATTATATTTAAATTTTGTTGCAAAAGTGGGCGGTGGTAACACGTAGCGTGACGGTGTTACGGTGACAGCTAATCGCACATACTCCCTTTTATTTCCTCCCCCCTCCCCTCTCCCCTCTCTCTCTCTCTCTCTCTCTCTCTCGACGAAGGATTACGTTTTGATCTTCCATCATACAAAAACCCTCCTCTTCATTGAAGTTGTGTTGATCGCTGATTCCCTCAATTAAACTGTACTTGTTTCTTTGATTGAAGAATCAGGAAGATCTGAGTAGCCATGTCTTATGCTTACCTCTTCAAGTACATCATCATCGGAGATACTGGTAACTAGTTTTCATGTCTTCAAATTTTTATTGAATTCAATGATGATTTTGCAATATCTGTATCAAATTTTGTGTTGATCGACTTGTTTTATGTAAACAATTGGAGAAAGAGGGCGGCTCATGTGCCTTCGCTGTTTTTGTTGTATATCTAAAATTAGAAATCTGCGTGATTACCTTGCCGGATTTAGTGGTAATTATAAGTGTAAATAGTGGAAACCAACCATAGAACTTGCAGTTTGACCACCTAAATTTGAACACAATTAGTATTTTCGATATAAACAAGGAATTTGGATATTGGACAATTAATTTCTTCAGAGCCTAAATTTCGATATAACCTAAATTTCTCCAGAGCCTTGATTTGATGTAAAGCGAAGCTGTATCATGATACTGTGAGCCACATGTGATGGGACAACAAGTCCAGGGCATCAACGATCCGCCGGTATTTGCCATTTGTAAAGAAAGATCAACTAGAAGTTTGATCATGATTGGGGATTTGGGGTAGTTTAGTCATTTTGCTTCTTTTATCTTATCATGCAGTAAGTCAAAAAATTTCTTCTTCAACTAACCATCTAGGCAGGTGATCTCCAAGATTAATGATTGAAGAAAAGAATATAGTTTGAGGGAAAGAAAGATCCATTCACATTATTGTGTTTGATGCAATCAACCTTTTGGTGGGATGATTTAGGTTCTCTTGGGTGCGATGTGATGCTCATGAGATCCTAGGGATTCATGTGTGAAGAATACCTACTTTTATTTTTGTTGGTTTTCCGGAATCTATTATTATTTTTGACTTCTGGTCAAGCGACGTTTTGATTGAAACATAAACTCGATGCAAATTTCTATTTGGATGTAAGTAGGGAAAGTAAAGACTTGAACAGTATATACAAAGATGCGACTTCAATTTAGATTTGAAAGCCATCTGCAAACAGTTTCAGGCTTTCAGCCATTCTTTTCCTTTCACTAATCATCTCTATTGGAGTTTGGTTGCATTGCATTGAATTGTTATTAATATTTCAAAATTTTATAGTTAGCAAAGTATTTGTTCTCTTTTGAGTCATGATATGAGAGGCTCCATGTTAGGATTACTATTTAATAATGTAGTTGGATATCATTGACCTAAACACACATCTGATACGAATGATGTTAGATTTTGATTGCTGAAATTCCATCTACTTTCATGGTGGTAACTGGTAAGTAGCAGGTAGCAGGCTATCCTTGCCTAGATGCAGATGTCTGCTGATCTACTCCAGTCTTACACTCCTACCTATTTTTCTTGACTTGACTAATTTTCACATTTTCATGTCAAAGCCACAAATTTTTGATGGATTTGTGAAGACCATAGAAGGCCCCACCTCTGATCAGATGTTGCTACCAAAGCAAGTTGTACATTTTACAAAATCCATCAACTCTTTTTTCATAAAGGAGTTTTATCATGCATTATTATTGCTGAATCTGGAAACATGGAATTTTATCATCTTAAGGAGGAATTTATTTTTATAGACGGGGTGTTTGATGGGCTCCCAGCCGCAACTTCTCCTTTTCTGTAAGAGGATCCTGAACCAGACCTCAAACTTAGTTATCCTTAAGGGGGAAATAGTGCTTACACGTCAAGATTGAAATTTGTTTACTGTTTGTTCAATTTGTCTAATTGCTTCTTAAGTGACATTGATAAATTTCCATACAAGTAAATGCTGGTTTAAGTACCTCATTGTTGCTCACTCAAGGCTATAGAGATTTCTTAAAGATTTCTTCCCCTTAAGCTTTTGCATCTCTATGGATCTAGGAGACGATGCTCAGTAATTCAATGACATAATGTATATCATTAGTTTAGCAAGCTCATTGGAAGAAAGAAAACAAAAGAGCAGTGTTTAAAAGGTTTGAGTCATCTATGTATGCGTTATCCAGAGTTTGGGTTTGGAGGGCAGATAGGGGATGCACAAGAAAATTTTGTTTCACGTTATGTTTTCGTTAATGATTGATTGGTCATTGAGGTTGCAGCCTTCTTAGTTTGTATGTGGAAAGAAATATGTTCATTTGGAAATACACTATGTGCTGCCCAGTGTTCTAAAGTTCCGCTACTAGAGCTGCTTAAGCAGATGCCTCGGTGTTAAGCTTTACTCCATTGCTGAAATTAGTTAGGGCTGCTTTATTGGCTACCTAGGGGTTTCACACATTGTTTCATTAGCTACAACTCGTCAAACTAAGTGTGTCAAAAAGTTTTAAGTTGGGAATTATTTGAATTTTCTCCACTTCTTTCATCAATCAAAATTTCTTAAAGCAATTCAAAAAAGTAACGTGGATGAAAGAATGATTTTCTTTTTAGTTCCTATTCTCCAGTGTCATTGATGAAAAAATGCAACTAATGTGGGTGGTTTTTTCATTCAGGGGTTGGAAAATCTTGCCTGCTTCTGCAGTTCACAGACAAGCGTTTTCAACCAGTTCATGATTTGACCATTGGTGTTGAATTTGGGGCCAGAATGATCACAATTGACAACAAACCAATAAAGCTGCAGATATGGGACACGGTTCGTTCTTGCTTTTGTTTTCTTCTATGGTTTTACCTTTCTAGTTCTATGAGTTTGAAATGTTAATTCATGTATATACACTTTTTTGTTATACTTCTGACAGGCGGGTCAAGAATCCTTCAGATCTATAACAAGATCCTACTACAGAGGTGCTGCTGGTGCACTTCTGGTTTATGACATCACCAGGTATGGTCATATGATCCAGTTGTATATTCTGAAAAATTTCTAGCTATATGGTCGTGCTTGAGGAATGGTCATTCATTTTTACGTTCTGAGGTTGGTGGGTTCAAATGGATGTACAAGTTTATGATGCTTGATTGTTGTTCTGGCTTACAACAGTAATAGCTGATATAATCAGAAAGGTTGTTTTATGAATCTTTGTTTGGTTAATGTTTTTGGTGAGAGTATATCTTTTCTAGTTGCTTGATGGCGCCCAATAGCCCATTGCAGAATTAACTTTTCTGAAGTGGTATCCTGCCACATAGCGTGTAGGCCAAAGTCTGAGTAAACTGATACTTCCCTCTTTTAGATTAAATATCTACGGTGAACGTGCTTTTTTCTAATGCCATAATATTCTAATGCCTTAACAAGTCTATTGTGTTATGACGTTGCCCTTTGCCAGTGGATTTTTTCTTTTTTCAAACCATATGAATTATGATGGAGTTTTGGGCCTCATGACTATTGTTAACGGTTTCATCTCTGAAAGCTTACATAATTTGGGATCCTATTGGGATAATGGAAAATAATATGTTACTAAAGAAGGATGGCATTTAACGCCAAAAAACTTAAGAATGAGGCCTTAATGTGGGGGGGAGGGTAGGGGAGGAGTGTGGACTTGGAAGAAGGGATGGTTTGCTCTGTTACCTTCCAATTACAAACAATGAATATTTTGTGAGATTTTGATAGTTAGCCCTTTTTCTGGCTTATTGAGGCAATAATAATACTCCCTCCGTCACAAAATAAGTGTCTATATTAGTTTGTCCCTAAATAAGTGTTCGCTTTTGAAAAATTAAGTGCCTACTTTCCAATTTTACCCTTAAATAGGAGATGGAGAAATTCATTACTCTCTATTATGAACGGGAAAATTGTCATTTAGTTAATTAAAAAGTGTAATAATTACACATTTCTAAAAATGTGTGCCTTTTTCATTGTGAACATGTACATTGGGATGGAGGGAGTATATGGGAATTGATCTTTTCAGTCAGTGGAAGTCCTGTATTTTCTTTGGAGCAAACGAAAACAACAGTGAACTTTTTTTTCTGTGAAGATATAATCCAAAAACATAACGAGAATCTGGGGTTCAAGGGACTGATTTGTATTGTGTAATTTGTTTAAGGAAAATGTTTATGATTGTGTACATGCAGGAGGGAAACCTTCAATCACCTTGCTAGCTGGTTGGAGGATGCTAGGCAGCATGCAAATGCAAACATGACCATTATGCTTATTGGTAACAAGTGTGATCTTGCCCACAGAAGAGCTGTTAGCACAGAAGAAGGAGAACAGTTTGCAAAGGAACATGGTCTAATATTCATGGAAGCTTCTGCAAAAACCGCTCAGAATGTCGAGGAGGTAAACCATCATCTTTTTATATCACCGGAAGATGTTCAATATCCAGTTTTCCTTGCAACAGATTTGAAACACATCTGCATTTTTTAATCTTTCTAATGCTGATCCACACTTTCAGGCATTCATAAACACAGCTGGAACAATCTATAAGAAGATTCAGGATGGGGTTTTTGACGTATCAAATGAGGCAAGTGTTGCTATATCTTTTTGCATAAACCTTTTGTCACCCAAATTTTTAACTAAATCTCTCTGTGCTAGTTGAAACCGATGATTCCAATGCACCAAAATGTTACTTCCTAGAAACTGTTAGGAGCTGTTTGGATCATGGGAATTGAAAGGAATTGGAATGTTCATTCTTTTGACCAAATTCCAAATAGAGTGTTTGGTTCATGGAATAAGACTATGGAATCCTTTCAATTCCAGTCGATTCCTTCACGTACAGATTTTACAATTCAATGGCAATATGCTAGGATTTCAATTCCTTTCCTACAAATTCTTTCCGTAATCCAATTCCATGCAACCAAATGCAATCACAAGGCATGGTCAAATTCCATCAGATTTCATTCCATTCCCTCAAAGTCAAATTCATTTGATGAATTCCAATTCCATCGAATTCCATTCTACGAACCAAACGCCCCCTTAGTATTTATTATGAATGATGCTCTCTGTGAGAAAAAAGAGCCTAATTACAGTCCATGAAGAACAGAAGAACTTTATAGGACAACTTCAAATTAAGAAATTGACTTTATCCGAACTTAAAAAGAGAGGGTAATTTAGGATCATAAAATTGTCTTAAAAATTAAAATCTTGAATAAGACCTTAGCTGTGACAAGAGTTGTAGCATGGACCTTTATCAATGTGAATTCGACACAAATTTTGATTTTTAGGCTTAAATTCTGTTAAGAGGTAAGAAAGCCCTTGTGCTCTTTTCAGAAACAACCCCTCTGTCTCTTGGGACAGAGGTAATGTACGTATACATCTTACCCCCGACTCTGCCTCCAGATGAGATATAGGGGCCGTTTACCAAATGCTTACCGGGTAAGCGCTTATCAAGTCACATTCTCTTACCGCATGAATATGACAAGGACCAAAAATCTTACCTGGTAAGAGCGAAGTCACGAACCGAGTCTTACCCGGTAAGTGATGGCGACGACTCTTACCGGATAAACTATTACATACGATGTCGTTTGGTAGACTAAAGTCTTACCCGATAAGTAAAAGATAGAGTTGAAATTTACCGTTCAGTGCTTACTGGGTAAGTGTTTAGGTAAACGGTCCCTTAAAGGATTTGTTTGGTTATTTATAGCCCATGTGTTTCTATGTATTGATCCTCATTAGGGTAAATAATAATTATATTAGTAAAATGTTGGTAAGGCTACTAATATAATATATGTATGTGTGGTTGTGTTGTGCAGTCTTATGGGATTAAAGTTGGATATGGTGGTATTCCTGGGCCTTCAGGAGGGAGAGATGGATCTTCTTCTCAAGCAGGAGGGTGTTGCAGTTAAAAGACAAATTCATCTTCTATCAGCATCTGGTTTCCAAATTCATGCATAATCTTCTTTTTTACTGTAAAAATTTATAGATATTGGTAAATATTTGTTTGGGTTTTGTGTAGTTCTTGCATTGATTCTATTTCTACCTACATATGTATGTTTTAAGTGTCGTTTGATGAAATGCACGTTTGCGATTGCAAGTGATGGTCTTCTATATGTTTGCTCTCCGTCATCGTAATCTTTGCTACCTCCGTTTTAAATAGAAAAAGACGTAGCTTTAAAGAAATGCTAATTTTACTTTTAGTAATAGAGGGAGTAATGAATTTTTTCGGGTATAATTGGAAAATACTGCGGTTTTACTTTCGCATATGCTTATTTCAAGTTCCATTAGAGCAGCTTAGATGGGGAGGTTTTTCTGAACATGGCGGATCGGTTCATAAACGTGAACGGGTTTTTCATCAAAATGGTAAATAATATAAAGATTTTGGAATTTAGGTGATGAACCGATTGAAGTAAAACATGTTTATAAAATAAATTTGATGTGGCAGAGTCTTAAACGACCAGAGATGCTCTTATCTGTAGTTGTGTTTGCTCTCATCAACAAAAGCATTTTAGTTGCGGGTTTTGTTTTGGCATCCTTTTGATCGCTCGTAGATGTCGTTGTCTCGCTTTCCTCTTGCTATAAGCATCCTTCAATGATCATCGCATTTGTGGCATGTGCACATTGGGGGGTTGTCGTTTAATCTTTGATCGACTTGTTTTCAGTTCATCAAAGTAATCGAGAGTCATTCAAATTCAAATTCAAATTCAAATTCGTGTTCAGTTTTAGTTTAATACTTTATACAGAAAATTACATTTGAAAGTAGGCTTTTTAATGGATAAGATAGATGCATATATTACCTTTTGACCTCGGGGTAAATAGATTGTTCATGTAAAGATTCTCGCCTTACAAAAACTTAATGACAGAGATTTAGCGAAAGATTTTGGAAAGCTTTAGATATTGGGGGGGGGGGGGAGGTGAAAATCTACATAGGAGAAATTTAAGAAATTGTTAAAAGAGAATGGGGACAAAAAGATCATATAAAACTTAGGTGACGTTTGTTTTTTAAGAGGTGTTCAAGTTTGAAGTTTGATTTCACTTCTGATTTATAAGAGGTGATCCTGATGTCTAAAATCTGGATTAGTAAGATTGTTTGTTTTTATGTCTGAAATCTGAAATCTAAATCGGTTAAACTAGTGCAAAAATATAAAAGGTAAATATTTTTTTTTTTACAAAAGTATAAAAGATGAATGGTTTTTGTTAACAAATCTCTTCTAGCCCCCAAAATATGAACCATGTAATAGAGGGCGGATTAGGATCATTATGTTAAAGGGTACATTTACCACTTAAAATTTTAGAGGGCATTTAAAGCTTTTAAGCTTTTATTTTTAGACTTCAGAGGTCTTAAGAAGTAATTTTGAAAAAAACAAATGGAAATATTCGTATACGTTTTAATACAACTTTTAAAATAAAAGCATACAATTAATTTCTTTTCACATGTCATTTATGAAAATGACATTTTTATTTGATGTTCTTTTAGATTTGTATTTGAAAAACGCATGTATTCATATGGCATTTTCAAAAGATATTCTTAATGACTTCTAAAAAAAAACATTATATGAACTTATTGTAATACATTTTTGTAAGACATACACTTATTTGGTATAACTGAACATGGTAAAGATGAAAAATCTTACTTGTTAATAATTATGGCAAGGATCGAGTTTCTTACCTAGCAAGTGAGAGCGACAACTCTTAACCAGTTAGTATTTACCGAATAAGTTATTATACACGATGTCATTTTTATAGACTAAAATCTTACCTGATAAAGCAAGTGATAGTATCAAATCTTACCTATAAACATTTAATTATAATTTAAACATAATATGATTTACATTCATGTATTTTTAATTTCAAATTCTAAAAACAAAACTTAATGATGATTATCTATACTATATTATAAAGCATTAGACAAAAAATTTTAAAAATTATTTTTTATGCATAAAGTACTGATTATTGATGCATATTACTTAAATTTCTAGGTTATAAAGTAAAACTTATTAAAGTACAATTTTTAAATCCGCATACATAACTGCAGATAAACATAATCAAATATAAGATAAACATTCATTTTAAATATAAAAAATCTAAAATATAATTAAGATAATCATTGAGTTTTAACAGAATATTTAATTATTATATTTATAAAAATTAATTCTAAAATAAATTACTTTGTTATTAAATTTAAATTAAATTATAATAAAAAATTGGATTAAAGAAGTTATACAAAAAAAAAAAAAACAAAAACTATTAAATAGTTAATTTGATACTAATATTGATTTTCAAATTTATATTTCATTCAAAAATAAAACATTACTGCTTTCTCAAAACCATATAAAATTGTATTATATCGATAAAGACAAATAATAAAAACTAAAAATTTATCTTGTTGTATTATGCAAATAACCTTCTAGTCATTTTAAATTCTTTGATCAAGATATTTAATCATATCTTAACGTTCAAACAAATTTAATCAAAACAGTTTACTACTTTATATAAAATAATCATATAAATATTTATATTTACATGATGACAAGGATAATAAATAATAATATTCTGATTTTATAGTATTAAAAATGAATTAACATGCATTCTTATCCCTTAATTTTAGTGCTACGTTGTCCCGTTACAACGAAACACGACGGTTTATATATTTCCGAATATGCCCCCCCTCTTTCCATCATCCCTCATCTTCACTCAAAGTAATCACCTCCACGTGATCCTATTTATTTTAATAATTAATAATAATAATAATAATTAAAACACCAGATCACTGAAAAGAGAGACGGTCACACGAGAATTACGTGGACCCACCCCCACTTTCCAATTTACCCTTCTAATCAAATCCATAACCATCTTTATGCTTCTAAAGAATAATTGACTAATACAACAAGTTACATTTTAATTTTAATGTTTAATTTTTATTATTTAATTTTATTAA
>NC_037529.1:66414909-66435598 GCF_001531365.2 Cynara cardunculus var. scolymus
ATGTTTATACTGTATTTGATTATGTTTATTTGCAGCTAGTTACACGAATTCAGATATGAAGCTTTAATAAGTTATAATTACGCATAATCTACTTGCAATCTTGAGTTTTAAGTAATATGCATTAATAAATAATACTTTACGTATAAAAAATGATTTTTAAGAGTTTTTGTCAAATGCTTTATAATATAGTGTAGATTAGAAGTAAATTACAGAATTTATTTAAAAAAATGACAATAACGTAATTTCCAATAAAAGGTAGGGGCAAAATGGAGAATCGAATGTTCTTGGATTGATACAAGGGAGTAGTTTTGCAGATCTATCGTACTCAACCCCACACTTCACGAGTTCAGTCTTTGTCAAGCTCACAAACCCACTTTCACTTTCACCTTTCTGGTCATCAATGGCCACCGTCGGAGCCTTCAACCCACCTCATTTCTTCTCTTCATCCTCCTCCGGCGCCGCCATTGTTGCTGACCGGAGATACCTCCATGCTCCCTCCTTATCCTTCTCCTCCTCTCACCTCTCCGGCGACAAGATATTTTCGGCATCGTCTGTCAGACGACGATGCTCTCGAGGTCGAGCTTCGGTGATTGTTTCTCCCAAAGCTGTTTCCGACTCTAAGAATTCGCAGACATGTCTTGATCCTGACGCTAGTCAAGTATGACTTATGATCCTTCATTTTCTCTCCGCCTTTTTTTCAGTATGATCGTTATATGTGCTTGCATCTTGTATTCGGTAGACGCTGATCATTTCACGCAATTTTCCCAGATTTTCAACTAAAGGTCTGTTTAGATCTAGTAGAGTACATATATGTTGTTAATGGAAGTAGAGATTATCTGTATCTTCTTCATAGTCGGGTACTGTAAAGCTTATAGAAAGCAGTGTGTGTAGAAGTCACTTGAAATCCACTACCATTACAGGTTCAGAGCACTTATGATAATCTATGTCCGGTTAAAACAAGAACAGATGCAATCACACTACAAATTCGGGATCTTTTCTTCCTGTAATTTCCTTTAGATAAATGGCTTAAAGTTCTTATCCAGGAGCAAATCTTTCTTGTTGATCGCATTACAAATAATGGGATCACAATGAGGTGTCATTTCATGTAAGATATGTAGTTAAGAGTTTTGTTACTTGTCTGGTATCTGTGCAGAGTGTCTTGGGGATAATACTTGGAGGTGGAGCTGGCACACGTCTTTACCCTTTAACAAAGAAGAGGGCAAAGCCTGCTGTTCCCTTGGGAGCAAACTACAGGCTTATTGATATCCCTGTTAGCAACTGCTTGAACAGCAACGTATCGAAGATTTATGTTCTTACACAGTTCAACTCCGCATCGCTCAATCGCCACCTTTCGCGTGCTTATGCGAGTAACATGGGTGGTTACAAGAATGAAGGGTTTGTTGAAGTCCTTGCTGCTCAACAGAGTCCAGAGAATCCAAACTGGTTCCAGGTAATTAGGAATCCAAGCAATGTGCACTGTGGTTATGTTTAACTAGCTGATAAGTTAGCCGTTAACTATAAGCTAGCTGTTAGCTGCAAAACCAATTGTTGGCTAATAAGTTAGCTGATAGCAGATAAACTAGATGATATCATGATAATGTAAAATGATTTAAAAAGCATGGGGTTTTGGTCATTTATGTAAAATATAAGGGGCACAATTGGAACAAATGAAAAAAGCCCATGTAGCTTATGGCTTACCATGGTTGCATCAGCTACCGTCTTTTGAGCTCATGAAGTCATGAGGCAGATGCTCACAATGATGGAGTTAAAGCTTCTTCTGATGCTTCACCATTCCTATCTTATATACCTTCTAATCTCCTGGTTGCAGGGTACTGCTGATGCAGTAAGACAGTATCTGTGGCTGTTTGAAGAGCATAATGTTCTAGAGTTCCTAATCCTTGCCGGAGATCATTTATACCGTATGGATTATGAAAGATTTATTCAAGCTCACAGAGAAACCGATGCTGATATTACTGTAGCAGCTCTGCCAATGGATGAAAAACGTGCCACTGCATTTGGTCTAATGAAGATCGATGAAGAAGGGCGTATAATTGAATTCGCAGAGAAACCAAAAGGAGAGCAACTGAAAGCTATGAAGGTTGATACCACCATTTTAGGCCTTGACGAAGAAAGAGCTAAAGAGATGCCTTATATTGCTAGTATGGGTATATATGTCATCAGCAAAGACGTAATGTTGAATTTGCTGCGCGATAAGTTCCCTGCAGCAAATGATTTTGGAAGTGAAGTAATTCCTGGAGCAACTTCTATCGGGCTAAGAGTATGCTTCATTTCCTTACTTTTTTAAATTAGCCTCTATTCAACCACAAGGGCGGTGCCTGATTGATTTGAGCTTGGCTCCAAAGGCCAAAAGTACCTGGAGGTTCCAGGTTCAAATCCAAGGAGGAATAAAAATCCCCTTATGGCCACGGAGTTTGAGCAGTAATGCATTTGAATACTCTTTTTAGTAACAAATCTTAATATAGATATTGCCAACTATCCAAAATCTATATGTGACAACTAATTTTCCATCTATGTAGGTACAAGCTTACCTTTATGATGGCTACTGGGAAGATATTGGTACTATTGAGGCTTTCTACAATGCCAATCTGGGAATCACGAAAAAGCCGGTACCTGATTTTAGGTGATTCCATTTTAAACAGTGTTTATGTCTGTTGACGTTCTATGAACCTGGTTACACAGTGGTTAAGTTATCTTTCTGTAGTACTAAAAGGTTTGTGTGGTGGTCTTGTATGCTTGATGCAGCTTCTATGATCGTTCATCGCCCATTTACACCCAACCTCGATACTTGCCTCCTTCCAAGATGCTTGATGCTGATGTCACGGATAGTGTTATCGGTGAAGGGTGTATGATTAAGGTTAGAAAATAGGAACAATCCATGATCTGCTACTAAAGTAGTACAACATGCTAGCACATGATCAATGGCATATTTTCATGTGGTAAAAAAGTCGTAGAATGAAGTTCATATGATGATAAATTGGTATCTTTATTTGAATCTTGGTTGTGCAGAACTGCAAAATCCATCATTCTGTTGTTGGGCTTCGATCTTGCATAGCTGAAGGTGCGGTCATTGAAGATTCATTGCTGATGGGAGCAGATTATTATGAGGTAATATGCCATACAGTTGTGTATATATATATATATATATATATATATAGGGTTGGGTTCACGTGAGACCAATGGTTTTTTATAAGACCCGTAAAACCAATTTATGTTCATTGATCAACTTTATAAGCTAATGATCTAATGGTCTAAAGTTGCACGGTGGCAATTTTGTAATTATTGAGAAGTCTCGTGGCGTTTATGAATATTCAGATCTGACGATTGTAGATCTAATCCAAGGGTTGAGAATTGGTCTTACGGGTCTCGCAAAAAATCATTGGTCTCATATGATCCCAAGTCTATCTATATATGTGTGTGTGTATATATATATATATGTATGTATGTATATAGGGTTGGTTCCCTGTGAAAAATGCCATTTTTCACGAGAAAGGGGAGAACTGTAACATTAACATAAGATCGTGTAATCTTCAAATAATATATGCGAATGTACCCTTACATTGTGTGAACGCTTGTGGTGGTAACCACCTTCACATAAACTAGGGAAAGTACACATTCAGGTATGAACGTAATCTTCACGCAATATAAGGATACCTTCCCCATTTTTTTTTTCGACATGATCCCAAGTGTGTGTGTGTGTGTGAATAGGAACCTTCCTTATCTTTATGAAGTTTCTTTTAGAAAGAGACTTAAAAGGGTTCGATATATCCTAACATGGTATTAGAGTCAGGCGTCTGATTTTAAAAATCACAATTATTACTTTTGTGATCCAGACGGATGCTGACAGGGAGCTTCTTGCTGCGAAAGGTAGTGTTCCAATTGGTATTGGAAAGAATACTCATATTAAAAGAGCCATCATCGACAAGAACGCACGTATAGGGAACGATGTGAAGGTAACTTCTAGTAACGTGTTTCATTTCTTGATATTATTATCGAACGTAAAGGCTTTTAGTTGTTTAATGTGTTACGTTGTGATGTCAGATTATAAACAGCGATAACGTTCAAGAAGCAGCAAGGGAAACAGATGGGTACTTCATAAAGAGCGGAATCGTGACCGTAATCAAAGACGTGTTGATTCCTTCTGGCACGATAATATGATATAGTTGATACGGGAATCTTGTAAGGTGCATTTTGACATAATGTTGTTAAAGTTGTAACAGTGGATTATGGTAGTAGAATGTGAAATGTAAAGGTACCATTTTATTATTCTATAACAATAAAATTTCCCTCTTCTTTACTTGCATTTAATCAGGCATTTTAAGCAGGGCCGGTCCTAAGATTTTTGATGCCCTGTGCGAAAATAATAAAAAAATGCCCTTAAGCTTATTTTTTTTAGTAAATCAAACAACGAAACATGCGATTGTTTAAAGAGTTTAGAACCTATTTAAGCTAAGTATCTCATCCTCATGTTGATTTTTATTAATTATAATAAAGAAAATACAATGGGAGGGATATAAAAACCAAAACCCCGAATACAATATATAAAAGGATAAATCCTAGATTAAGATCATGCTTCCTTTTTTTTCCAGTTTTCCCTTTTCCAAATTGAAATTAGCAAAATAGAAACTTTATTTCAATACGTGGGACTTAAAACACAAGGAAAACTATAATTAGTTTTTAACTAAAATAATAAATTACATTCAAATTACTGTTATAGTAAGCAAAAAGTAAACTATAAGGTTACAGGTCTAATGACTAAAGGCTAAGGGTCTATCTGTTAGCAGCTTAACAAATTTAATGGAACTAACAACTTATTCGCTCAACTATGCATGACTGTTTCGTAGTGGCTTAATGATATAGAAAATGACTTATCCAGTAAGTTCGTAGGGGGAGCTTTATATAGAAAACCAAGTTTTTTTTTTTCTTCCAAACATGTCCCTTCCAACTAAAAAAACGCTCATTGCATCTGCGAAAAAACTCTCCTAAACAAAAACTTTTTCAACTTATACAAACAGATTAATTCATACAGACAACTTTATACAACAAAAACTCTTCCAACTTTTCAACTTTTTCCAACGATGTACATTCAATATTAATCACTACTAGGCCTTGGGTCTGTTTTATAGTTAAAATCCAGTTGTCCAATTCTCAAATTATTAAACTCAAAACTAGTAATAAATGATAATTTGATGCCCCTTTAGGCTTTGATGCCCTATGTGACCACACGGCCTGCCCGTGACCAGGGTTAGCCCTGATTTTAAGAGATATATATATATATATATATATATATATATATATATATATGAACCGGTACCATAGGTACTTTGACAGTGAAAGAGGCGAAAAAACCCTTTATTTAAACATTTTTAACTAAAAAATGAGCCAAGCGGGGCAGCTACCGAAATACAGTACATAAATTTGTATCCTTTGATGAGTAGTATTTCATCATATTTGGAATGAAATTAAATTTCATATAAAACAAATTACAAAAATAATTAAATTACCTTTTATTAATTGATTATTACACAACACATGTTTTAACATATTTTAAAATTTTATTACAAACAAATCCTATAAAAATTTCGCGAAATACCATCCATCTCCACTGGATTTCAAGATCCTATATTTGTGGGATTTTATTGATATCAAATTCTAGGAATTCTTCAAATCAAACATGTGATTGGAACGTAATTCAATTCCAAATCTCATCCAAACTTGCAAACCAAACAAGACCTTAGTGAAAAAGACGGTTAAGGAGTTGGCAGATATGTTACCAAAGTGCTAAGATAGTTTGGAGTTGTATGGTTTCTTTTGCTATGTGTATATTCCTAATAGTAACCAAACCAAACCAAACCAAACCTAAAAAACACAATATATCCCATCACGAGGTGGGGTCTGACTCTGAGTTGAGATATATGCAGACCCGACTTCTGCCTCAAAGAACAGAGCAAATTGTGTATATTTCTAGTAGTGTTATTGAGAAATTCATCAACAGTTAACCGAGATAAATAAGTGTCAAGAACAAAAACTGAATAGTTCATAAACTTAATGTATAGAGGATGGGATCAAAAAAATATTACACTAGTTGCTGTTGATATAGTTTGCTTGCTTGCTTCCTTGAACCCGAAATTTCCACAAAGATGAAGCTCAAAACAAAAATGTGAGTTGTAGTTAATCATCTTCGCGGTAACTAAACTAAACTAACCTAAAAGTTGTGGCTTCTGTTCGGTTCTATTTCGCCATATTCCTCCATTTATCCTTTAGGTCAGAAGGATTGCGAGATGCATCAAATACATGACGCCCAAACTCCAATATTTTCTTCCAAGGGAGGTTTTTGCGTGTTAATAGTGAGAATTTTTGAACTCCTTCCTGCAGGATTTACAACATCAATTCAGGAACACAAAGATAACTAGTTAAGCAATAAGCAAAAAAATCATCATTTCTTCTAAACAAGATTCTATAAGATATATGATTTCACTTCCTTCTTTTTAGTAACATCCCCAACCAACCGTACCAGATATTTTTCGCTTTAAAGTTGTATGTCCATGTGTGGACAATTTGCGCATACTATCCGGTACGGATGACTGGTGTGCCAACGAAGACAATGGGCTCCTTGCAGGGGGGGGGGGGGGGTGGATTGTGAGATCCCACATAGGTTGGGAGGGGAACAAATGTTGCCTTATAAGAGACCGGATAACTCCTCTAATAGAAGCATTTTAAAATCGTGAGTCCAGGTGTGGATAAAGCGAACAATATCTGGTATGGTTGGACAGGGGGATTATTGCTATAGATAAATGTTTCCATAGTCCCATTAACAATCTAATCACAGTCCTCTTTGGCCTGGTTTGCGTCTTTACAGTGAAAACTATCATGTGTTATCTTTCCCGATTGTCTTTGAAAACGATGACAACAATACAATGAAAGGTGAATCATATGCATGCCTAAAACTCATATTAAAAGGTTATGGAACAGCAAACCTTAAGCATCTCTTCTTCTTCTTCACTCCATTGTGCTCTATGTCTCATACTCCTAAAGACAAACCAAATATTAAAAGAATTAATACATAACAGAGTCAATGTGAAATTGTGAATAAATATAATAAACATACTTCACTTCAGTATAAACATCACAAGAGAAAACAAATTCATTTCGAACCTGTCGATTACTAACTGCTGCTTAGAAGAATCTTTAAGCACTCCTCGATTGCTGACGTTAATGCTTTCTGTATGACTCATCACACCAGTCTTGGCTTCTAAAGATCCCTTTGTCGCACCATTTGGATGATCTAACAAATGGGTTGGTCCATGTCTTGAACGACTACGATCTTTCAAGAAAATGTTACTGTCTGAGTAATCATTATTGATCTTGCTATTAGATTTTGAGTGCAAGTGCATACCATTTGGTAAGGATAGCAATGTTTCTGCTGCCTGTTCTATCATGCATTCTTCTTTTCTACTGTCTCCATTCTTGTTGAATGCTGCAAAAGGCTTTCGTTTTTGGTGAGCAATTTCCTTCTTTGTGGATGATGAAATGCATGCATCTTTTGGCTCTGCTGCTTCTTCTATGGAAGTAGTATGCTGTTGATTGTCAACAACTCCATCAAATTTGCGCTTAGCATTTCTGGTTCGATTGTCAACTTTGATCCTTTTGCTAACACCTGACTTAAATTGGTCAGCTCTCATCCTATCTTGTTTACGTGAAATACAATCAAGATCACATGCATCGATAAGATTCGAGTTTGGTTTGTAAACAACCATCACCCTACAAGAATTAACATTATTAATCCCAGGAACCTCTCCATGCCTGTTAGAAAACTCATCAGTTTGTTCGGATACGAAGGTGTCATGAGTTTCTTCACACGGTAAAGGGGTTTTAGAGTTCTGATGTTTCTCTAAATTGATACGTTGATTTTGAACATCATCACAAACCAGTTTGTTCCCATCCACCGAGCAAACTTTGTCTTCTGATAAGATCTGTTTATCTTTATTAGCCAACCCAACTATTGGCTCTTGGTGATTGCCATCTCTCATTTGTTCCTCTAAGAAAGTTGACAAAGCTTTCTTTGCCAACATAGCCTTCTCCCTTAGTTGACAAGCTTCTGCTGTGAGTTGTCTGTAAACACAGTAAGGACAGTGAAAGTTGCCAGCGTCATCCACATAAGCTTCGCAACCCATGCAATCTTTATGGACAGATATAGGGCAGCCATCACCATTACAGACCAAGAGCTTGCCTCCTCTACAACATAATACACATTCTTGCTTTTCTGTCCAATCCATAATAACAATATACCTTTTTGCCCCGACAATTTGATGACCCAAGCTACAAACTTTCGACCAACGAACAAATGTATAGAACTTGTTTATAAACTATGCCAATGAATTCTGTGAGCCACTTCCTTTAGCTTCTTCTATCATTATTTGCAGTAAACAACCATTAAAGCTGGCAAACATGCGTAAGAATGTTTAGAAGAAACCACAGAGCATATATGAGAGTACCAACACTAATCTATCATAACCCATACGTCTGCAGGTTCGGGGTTGGAATACCATATTCAGTGCATTCCAAAAGTTGCAAGTTAAAAGGGAATGATGATTTTCTAACTTTGTGCAACTTTTAGAACTAGTTAGAGATCCTTAATGATTGATATGTAAGCACATGGTCACTCTCTGTAATTTGATTCATCAACTCAGTTTTACAGCAACATGAACCCCATGCCTATTCAAGGTATGAATCACAATCTACCTTTGTTGTGAATACAAATGAGTGAATGACTATAGCCATTTATACACACATAAGAATAAAGAAGTAGGCATGGTCCTAATTCAATTTCTAGTTTCCTCTTAGATACCAAAATTAGTTAGTTGCCGAGCCATTTCTTATTTTGGTGCTGTCATCAATCAATGGCTATGAAATCCTAGGTTGTTTTATTCACAGCCCAAAAAATTAAAATATAAGTGAATCATGAAATCCAAGGTTGCTTAATTACTTTAGTCTTGTATAGTTAAAAACAAATTAAAAGATGCTGGTGTTAAGTACCAAAAAGAACCCATATCTATTTAGCATCCAAAAGGTATCAGGCTTTGTTCCAAAATCCAAAAGTTAACCTCCTTTCATGAAACAAACGTAAAGCATTTAGCAATGTAGTTGTCTGTCCTTTATAAAATTTTCAAATTCTATGAATTTGAAGTTGAAAACAACTGAAAGTAAAACCCAGCCCCAATTTGAAACCGTTCCGATGGTCAATTCGCTTATACACGATGCGGACAGTATACCCTAAACCTAATTCTAAAGAGGCGGAGTTATAATTGAAAGAAGAGGAAATGTAAATTCGTCAAACTAATGAGATTATAACTTCATAGCCACTAACATAAACTCAGAATGAGAAGTTGCCAGATCAAATCAAATAAACCGTATTCGTAAGAACAGCCGGAATTAACAAAGCACACTACACGAATCGATAAGAACAAATTTTGATGTACAGTAAACTGATAAAGAATTTGAAGTAGTTACCAGATAGGGTTCTAATCAATTCTGAATCGTGATGAACTTCGAAGAGGGATGGGAGAAGGGAAAAGAGGCCAAATCGCAGATTTTACGTTCTTGCCCATTTGAACCCTCGTTTCCCAAAATCGCGGTTCTTTTGCATGTTTCCTTTTCCTTGTAATATTTTGCTAAATTTTAAAATTGTGCCCCAAAATTTGTGCTGCATTTCTACTTGTGCACATTTTCTAAAATAGTATTAAATAAGGTTATTTTAGGTTGTCTTCGGTCGGCATGACAATGGGACGGGAATGAGACGGGTTTTGTAATCCCCGACTTCGGTCCCGGTTTTTAGTAACAGCCCCTGACCCTGGGCCCGGTCCCTAATGGGTATGGGGATTAACATCCCGTCTCCGATCAAACCCCATGAAAAATAACCATTAGTTTGAGTCTACCGGGGATCCCTGGCCCCAGACCCGGTTTGAGTCTACCAGGGATTCCTTGCCCTGGTCTTGGGACCCGTTTTAGCGGGAATCCCCATCCCTGTTCTGGTCGGATAAGCCAGGGTTTCCCATTGAGTCGGGACAAATCACCATCCTTAGTCTTTGGTAAAGTAGCTAATATATAGGCTTATTTGTATTTGTTACATTTTTATAAGCTAGCTAGTGAAATAATTATATTTAACAAAATTATTGATAAGTTAATTGAAAATTGTAAAGTGATAAAAAAGAACATGTTAAAAATTAATTAATTTTAACAATTCATAATATTATTTAAAACAAATCACTAATAATATAGTTAATTAATACAAACTAGATGATAAAAAAGTTAAATAATGTAACATTTAATTAATAAATTTCGTTTTGGTTTATTATATGTGTGTGTATTTATTTATTTATTAATTTTTTTAGATTTATATAACTAAATATGAATTTTAAGAAAAGATCTACAACAATAAATGATGATTTTAGATAATCATTACATATACTATGAATAAAAACAAAGTTGATCGGCCTTAAATATTTTGATTTATTAAAAAGTTATCAAAACAATAATAATTAAATTAAATATTTTATTATTAAAATATTATTAAAGATTTATCATCTATGAAAAAAATAATATAACTTTTAACTTCTATGTAATTTATAAAACATTTTTAAAGTCGTTATATTTAATTTTTGATAACTAAATATGTTGAACAATAATAAAAATAACATAAAAGAAATTTCAAATTATTAATATGAATGAATAACTGCAATTAATACTAATTGATAATTTATAATTTATATTACTTTTTGTTGATAATAATAAATACCATACTATAAAATACGGTTTAAAATAAAGTGTTGAGATCAGTCAAACTCGACTATATGTTGTTTAGTCTGACCGATTTAGATTTATATCATAATACAGGTCTCGACATAATTTACTAAAACTCATAATTAGTCCAATTCATCTAAACCGCTAATTGACCGCATTTTTATGGTTTGGTTTAACCGATCTCAACACTTCATCTCAAACCAAATCGGTATGTAAAAATCTCAAACTGTAAATTTGCATTTTGTAATAAAATGCTTAAACCGTTCATACTAGACCGCAAACACCCTTAGTTTTCAAGAACCTTTCAATCTTCCATTCATATTACTTATAAAACGGGCAAAATAAAAATATTACAAAATTTTAAAGATCTTGTATGTTTTATTGATTCATACTTGTGTTTTAGGGAAAAATCTAAAGAAATCTTATGGACTTTCATATTTTGAGTGATTAAGTTATTGAACAATTTTATTTGAGCAAATAAATCTTTGGACTTTATGAAACCTATTAAGTAGACCCTTACGTTCTATAAAACTAGTTAATGTGATAAAATAATAGAAAATCAAAAATTTTACAACATAAAATTTTAAATGTTTTAGAATATAATATAAACTGTTGGTGTCATACAATATGAGATTCATACAAAATTGATTCTTCGAATGTACCTTCCTTGAAGTTTCCGAACAACAATTACAAATCCAATTATTTATTTATTTGTTATTTTTATAGATTATTGACTTCGTGCCTTCCACGGAAGAAAAGATGTTGTCAGAAATTTGGATTATTAAAGAATCCAAATTAGGTTTATTTTATTGGTATAAGTTTTAATATATAAATATATAATTATATCATTATAAATAGTATGATATAAAGACCCGAACGATGAAGAAAATCAATGTTATTAATCAATTTCCATGGGTATAGAATTGGTTATTGTTTTCTCAGTGTTGGGGGTGTGCGTCATCGGTCTTTTGGGTGCAATTATTGTTGCTAGAGCCTGCTATGACAACAAACAAGACCAAAGCATTGAGAAAGATCACAAGCCTCATGAAGACGAGATACCAAAAGATGAAACCAATCAAGATAAGCAAGATACGGAGGAGGTATTTGTTGATTGTTGGAGGCGTAGGCGTCGAAACGGTGGTGGTGGTGGTGGTGGTGGAGGTTGTGGTGATGGTGGTGGTGGTGGAGGAGGAGGTTGTGGTGGTGGTGGTGGTGGTGGAGGTTGTTAATCGTTAAATGGCTTATGAAATATTATATATATATAGGGAAGGGTTCAAACGAGAACCCCTGTGATTTACGAGAACGCAAGAACAACCCAATAACCTCATATTGTGATAAAAAATAAAATTAAAAGATTTTTTAAATTAAAATGAAAATTTAAAAAGATTTAAAAAAAATTAAAATTAAAAGGGTAATAATGGAACATCAAATCTTTTAAACACGATCATTATTATCATTAGTCTTATCAAATCTTTTAAACGGTTACGAAATAGATTAGGATTGTACTAGGTGTGATAATCATGTGATATGGGTGTGATAATCATGTGATAGGGGTGTGATAATCACCATTATACATCATTTGTGTTATCGTTTTGGTTGATAAGTTAAAATTTTGGTGTAATCATGTGATAGGGGTGTGATACTTATGTGATAGGGGTGTGATAATCACCGTTATACATCACTTGGGTTAACGTTTTGGTTGATAAGTTAAAATTTTGGTGTCATCATGTGATTTGGGTGTGATAATCATGTGATAAGGGTGTGATAATCACTGTTATACATCACTTGGGTTATCGTTTTGATTGATAAGTTAAGATTTTGGTGTAATCATAAAATATGAGTGTGATAATCATATGATATGAGTGTGATACTTATGTGATAGAGGTGTGATATGAAGAAAAGATGTTAAGCCATGGAGATTATCATGAACGAAGGAGAAGAAGATAACTACCAAGAGAAAAACGTGAAACGTGAAAAGATAATTATGGTTAATTAAAATAAAATAAAAATTATAAAATTTACTTAATTACATTATTGTCCTTATTAAATTATTTATATATAATAAAAGTTAATTTATTAATTAAAAAAGTTTGAGGTTATTGGGTTGTTCTCACGTTCTCGTAAATCACATGGGTTCTCGTTTGAACCTCCACCTATATATATATATATATATATATATATATATACACACACTTTCGTTATTGTGTAAAGTTAGATCATCTACGGAAAAATAAAAAGATCTTGTAAATATTATGTAATTAAATAAACAACTGATATTGTATTAATAATTAATTAAGTGGTGGTTTTATTGGAAGTTTAAAAGGGGCTTGTGGTGGCAGTTAATTCTATAAGTGGTTTAAAAAATATGTGTATTTTATCAGTAATTTATTTCTCGTTTAACAGTTCTTACCAAATAAGAGACTAATATTTGGTAAGAAGAATGCTATTTAAAAAAATTTATTTTGCTTTTTAATGATAAAATATGACTCTTGTTCCATCGTCACCAACACCGTCGTTTCATGTAGCAACCTAAATTTCAAACAGAAATGAAAATACAACATCTCAACATCAAGTGAAGGCCTAAATACGTCACTTGTTAAAGTAGTAAAGTCCATGTGTTGACGGTTTATATATAATGATCTACACGGTAATGTATGAAAGTTGAGATATGGTCTTAATATATTATTTTATTACTATAAATAAATAAATACGATTTAGGGAGTGTATTTTACTTTTTATCATAAAATTATACATATGTGTTAAATGAGCTTGACTAGTTGACTTAATAGAGTTTTTTTAACAGAGTTAGTTTCAGTGACAAAAAACAAAATGAAATGAAAACCACAATAAAATTAACTTTTAAAGACTAAAAATGAAAATAGTTGTAAGTGAGAAACCATATGATCGAAAATCATAGTTTACTCTTTTTAATATTATCAATCAAGGCGAATGATCGTGTGAGAATAAAAGTTAAGGTAAGAAGCGTAAAAAGATCTACACCCTTGATTACCTTTGATGTCAAACCCATCCATGAATCACACTTGATACAAGGATTGGTCCGGTGTATCTCAATAAATCTCATCTCGATACATCTCATCCTAATATATATCCAAGTGTGAAGATCATTCTCATATTAACTCTCTTTTCACCGGATCCCAACTCTATCAATCAAATGTTCACTTTTTCAAATATAATTCAAAATGTCTAATGATTGTTTCTTCAAGGTTCTTTTTACTTTTCTATTTTAACCCTCTTGATTTGGAAGAGGGTAAAGACAAAATAAAATGATAAAGCATATAATTAATTTTTTGAATAATAATAATAATAATAATAAAACGATAATAATAATAATAACAACCTATTACACAACCCAATTTTAAAATAATAGTAGCAATTAAAATAATATGATAATATTAATTGACAAAGATAAAATAATATAAAATATTTTTGTATTTAATAAATTATTAGAACTTGTAAATACATTGAGGAAAAAAAAAGAACCCATTCAATTTTGGTAACAAAAAGGGATAGACACACATTTTCCTATGATGTCAACTAGGGATGGACTCAATATTTTTCATACGGTTACACCTTCTAAAACGATATATATGATTGCACCTTTTACGAATCTAATTTTTTTAGCTCACAACAGGAAGACAATACAGTGGTACGTGCCACTGTAGCCACCACACTGGGTGCGTCCCTGATGTCAACATGGAACATACTTTTGATGTAGGAACTCATTGAGCATAAGAACTCAAATTTCACTTATAAATACTACAAAATTTAGTTTTTTATTTTGTGTAGGAAATGCGGATGATTAATACAATACAAATATAGTACATGGTAAACCATTTTTTTCGTTTCTACCCACAACATCCGTCACAACCACCACCTCCATCACCTCCACCACCTCCTATGCAACAACCATCACCACCACCACCACCACCATTTGAGCCTTCATAAACACCATCACTTAAAGCTTGATCCTTACGACGATGTTTCTTATTGGAATCATGTTTACGAGAGTCAACACAAGCAAAAATAACTACAGACAAAAAAGATAGAGAGATCAGAACCATACATAGCATGAACAAGATATTTGAGCCCTTGAACTTGATCAAAGTCCCTCCTCCTTCACCACCATCAAGACCAATCAAACGGGCCATGGTACTGTGGTTGCTATCTGAGTGAAAGGAAAAGAGACGATGGCTAGGTAGCTATTGATGTTGTTTTAGTTTCTTGCTTTACCTATGCTTCAATTTATATGGGAAGCTTGACCTGGTCCCTGAAGTCATTTACCTGCATTAGAATAATTGTATACATATTTGTATAACAATTGGCAAAATCCATGCAAAATTTTCGATCATGGTTGGAATAAAAGCTTGACAACGGTTTCCTTCCGTTCAATGAACCTACTCTATTATGGTCATCACCATATATATATATATATATATATACCATGTAGTATACAAGTACAAGTGTGTTATAAAATATGTTAAATGATAGAAATTCGAATATTATATGTTTTAAAAAATTGTCCCTTATATATAATGGACACGTGTTTGTTGATTACGAGTTGTGTTATAAGAAATATGTTGTATGCTTTAAAACCTTACGGCATATACGTACAATACAAATTCTTATAAAAGCTACGTTATTCAATGAGAAATTTGAGTACTATAAATGGAGATGTATTTGTATTTTGTATGGTAGTTGTCTTATGAAATATATGTTATATAGTATCACATTCTATATTTCTCATTTTACGAAGATAAAATAACAGTTAAGAAAATAAGTCGATTCAACTTATATTAATCTATGTATTTTTCATCTTATGATAAAAAAAAAGTAAAAAATGAGTCGTTTAAAGTCATACACGGTTTATTAAAATTCGTTGAATGGCCGACCAAATGACCAGGTCATGATCCATTAACGAACGGATAAAATCATAAACCTTAAAGTTTGACTATGAATTAAATATTTCATTTTTGTAATCTCGTTTTAATAAACAATCAATAAAACTTACGCAACATATCCCTAATCCTTTAAACAATATTTATTTGAATATTCAAACTTACGATTATATTAAATGAATTTGACTCATATATTTCAATAAGTCATTCACTTTAAAAAATATTTATCGATCGGCAGGAGCCCCACCAGGAGCCGCCATCACCGTGGGAAGCCACCATATCACCGCCATGGACCACTATACCATGCACCACCCTCATTCCTCCACCCTAATTAATGCCTTCTTTGTCCTAGATGTGCTCTCGTTTTCGTAAAATATAGGTGGCTCGATTTGTAGATTCATAGATTGTCTAGGGTGTTTCTTGTAATTCGTTCTTCTTTTAGTCATCTTGTAAATAATAAATCAAGTTTGAATAATTTAATCGTTTGACATTTCTAACCCAATAGAACATATATTTCCCTTTTTTTGTCTCTAAAATATCTGATTTGTAGCAAATATATAGAACAGGTTTGATACTAAAACCCTAAAGAGTATGTATCGTTAATCAGAGTTGAATATGTAGCTGTTTCAAGAAGTAACATATGAGAAACTGGAATAACAAGTGAACAAGACAAATTTAAATTGAATTTGGATTTTATTACAAAAGATTATTCCAAATTTTGTAACCATATAAACAACAATTTAAGTACATATGACTAGTATTCCGTAAACATTATTTTTTTCCATAACTAACCCCCTCCACCTCCTCCTCCACCACCTCCTCCTCCACCACCATCACCACCACCACCACCACCACCACCGCCTCCACCGTCACCGCCACCACCACCAATTTCACCTACTAAGCCTCCAAATTCAAAGCCACTTGAGAATCGTCTACCTTTGTGATGTTGTCTCTTATGGGAATGATGAGTCTTAGAGTCACTACAAACAAAAATGACCATAGACAAAACGGACAAAAACACCAAAATCACACAAAGCATGAACATAATATGTGAGCTCACAAACTCGATTTTTCCTCCTCCTTGGCCGCTGCCAAAATCAATTAGCCGGGCCATTACAGTGGGCACTATTGAGTGGATGCGAGAGTGACAATAGCTACAGTTGTTGTAGTTCTGAGTTTGCTACTTTATTTACCTATGCTTCAATATATATACGTATAGAAAGTTTGACCCCTTCACATAGTCAATTACATATGATAAAAGTAATCTATGGGGAATTGTACACTTATACCATTTGATATATACAATCCCTAATTAGTCTACAAATGGTTTTCCTAGCTAAGTAGCTAGTGGTTTCATCATCTCCTTCATAACTAATCAACCTAATAGTCATCAATGACATAGGGTTCCCCCTCTTCTTTTCTTTGCCATTTTTTAATCAAAAGAATCTAAGTTAAAATGGATTTTTTGTTACATGTATGCATGTATTCGATAAGATTTTAAGTTTGTAGCATAAAAAACAGACGTATTAAATAAAGGCGTTAATAAGTCGTTACAATAAAGTTATGCAACCTAACATGTTTTATCTATGAAATGGGGCAACATAATGGGGTATGGAAGTAAATCTTCCTATTAAATTTTTTATATGACATTTTCGAAAAATTTCTTATAAAAGAGAACCAAATTTAACACTTATAAAAATTATCTTATAAAAATGTTAATATGACACTTTACATTTTATGTCCATTTAAATTATCCAACTTCGTCGATAAAACTTGTTAACTTTTGCCTTAAAAACTTATTTATAACGTCTTTACATAGAACACATAGTTCTTAAGTACTTTATTAGGATGTGCAATGATGATTAAATGTCTTATAAAACCAATTTTGTTGTTGTGAGAGCTGTTTATTTTTTTAAAGTTTAGTAAATAATCAGAAATCAAATAATTTGGTCTAAAAAAATGAGTAAAAATTTACCTTCTGCATTATAGTTTTTCTGAATGTGTGTGTCAATAAGCGTCTTAATAGGTGTCTTTTATTGTAGTGGACGATTAGTCCCATATTTAGTTTGGCGGAATTGCCACATATGCAATCAAACACAATTTTGCATAGAAATAGCCCACTTGTTTCTCGAGAAGAGATGAGGAACATGCTAAGGTCCAACCAATCTTTTATAACCATGTTCGAACTCAAAAGAATTCGAATTTTTAGTATGAAACTAAACGACGTAATCAGGATTAAAAAAGCAATACAATATACCCTTCACTAAATTTGACTATGTTAGAAGAAACTTATCGAATCACAATATTATCTTAGAAGTTATTAGTAATATACATTAATATATAAACTTGATTTTATGGTGTATTATATTCAATTTGTGATGTTATTTATTTTAATCATCATCAAGAATTGTCAAACACTATTAATTTAACTCTCATTGTCTAATGGCTTAAATATTTTCCTTTAGGTTTTCTAAGAATTCCGTTCGTCTTTGTTCATTTGTTCGGTTAATTTAAACGAAAAAATACGAACAATATGTGTTCGTTTGGTTTATTTACAACCCTATAAATAATCACATATGATTTACATAACACATGTGATACCGAATCAGATACACAGACGACCTCTGATGCCACCTAGGTCACCTCACCCGCACACCAACAAGTCCAATCACTTGTATTATAACATGTGATGTGTTCTTGCGTTTTTCAATATAAATATGTTCTCGTTTTAACCTCCACCTTTTTAATATATATATATATATATATATATATATATTAAAAATATCAATTCACATGTTATTAGGAAATTTCAAGAATGTATGATATCATTAGACAATGACACAAATTGTATTAGTATTCTCAAATTGAACATAAAATACACCATGTCAACTTATATATGTAATATAACGAAACAAGATAGATGTTAGACCATGGGAATAGTTTGAAGGCTAATCATTGGTGTTTATGTTTCAGCACATTGGTTCGGTTTTGCTGGTCTAGATTTCAGTAGCTAATTAATCGATTCTATTGCTTTAGTTATTATATTTTTTACGACCATAGCCTTCATCGGTGGCTTATTGACGTGTCTAACAAAATGTAGACACCACGAACAAGCTGTTCCAAGCAACCAAAGAGAGGAAGCTGTTACCAACAACCAAAGAGAGGAAGGTACTTCTCGCGAGATTACCCTTAACTGTTGCGGTTGTGAGGTTGACACCGGAGGCGATGACGGAGATGGTGATGGGGGAGGTGGTTGTGGTGGATGTGGTGGTGACTGAAATCTCATAGGTTTCCACCACACATGTATGATTTCTCTGTTCTCATTTGACGTTGAATAATAATAAATAAATCTTTGGCGTTTTTATCTTTTTGTGTCATTTTAGAACACCCAACTGATTTGTAGTTGCTAAATGAAATTTGTTGCGCCGCACAATTGTTCAAGGATATGTATGATTTAAAGACATGACCTCTCAATTCCGAATAAACTGTAATTATCTGTTACACCCTTAATAAAACGAGACACTGAGTACATGATATAAGAGTAACGAAAGGAGTTGATGAACACAACAGAGGATCATGCTTCAAATGGCTAAGAATTAAAGTTCAGTCATGTAGATGTTTGTAATTGGTGATTAGATTGTCCCGAAAGTAAAAATTAAGTAAATAGTTAACCGTGAGGACCATGAAAATAGTTTTGATGTGCAAGTCAATATATCAATGAATAAAGTGCCTGAAGATCCCATGTTCGAATCCAAAGAGGAACAAAAATCCCCCTGTAACTAATTGATTGAGCAGCAACTCGTAGACCACCTAAAAAGAATATCTATTATTTGAGCCATATGCTGATATAAGAAGGCCGACAGGAGCAACACTTGAAATAGCAATCCATAAAAAACACCAATACTGAGATCGGCTAGAACAAGGTGATAACCAAAAGGAATTACTAAATAACTTAATAAAATTGATAYGACTGCTATAGATGGTCCAATACTGAATAAACGAGTATCTCCTCTAGATGGAAGAAGATTCTCTTTGAAAAATAATTTGGTACCATCTGCTAGAACGAAGTGAAAAAAAAGAGGAATTAGGTTCTAAACGCCATTTTGATGCATCTTAAGTTCATTTTGTTGTAATATTTCATTCAATTAAAAGGAAATAATTTTATCGAAGTAACTTTATCTTGTAATCATATGCATGAATAGTATATTGAAAGCAATAAATAAAGGTATAACTTTATCACATGCCATGTCGTTGAATTAATCTGATGACACAAAGATATAAATTAGACAATATATTTATGTATGATGCGACAAACATCATGACTTGGGATCATGTGAGGCCAAGGGTTTTTCGTAAGACTTGTAAGACCAATTCTCAACCCTTCAATTAGATATACAATCTGAACATTTATAATCACAAAATTGTCACGAGACTTCTCAATAATCACAAAATTGTCACCGTGCAACTTTAGACCATTAGAGCATTAACTTATAAAGTTGATCAATAAACATAAATTGGTCTTACGGGTCTCACGAAAACTCTTGGTTTCACGTAAACTCAACCCAGACATCATATACTAAAGTCAAATGAGCGTTATAAATGCTTGGCCCTGCCTAGTACTTGGTCAAAACATATTTTGGATCGATTATGATGTGTTTGATATCCTGAAAGGTAGCCTTCTTAGATCACCAGCTTTTCACCGAACTCGAACAAAATTCTTGATCTACTTGTCAAAAGTTTATTGTTTTGGTCGGTTTGCATTCGGTTGTGTTCCAAACTGAATTGTGTTGTCTTAACACGAAACTTCTTTAAATACATAAATAGATGGCCACATTTTCTTGCATTCCGCATTTGGTTCTCGTTAACTACCGTTGATGCAACCGTAATATTCCAAACCCTGGGTTTATGACCATGGTTCGAGATAATTTAATTAGTATTCAGCGAAGCATATGATA
>NC_037529.1:66437571-66446135 GCF_001531365.2 Cynara cardunculus var. scolymus
TTCCGTTTCCGATGCCAAAATCAATCGACCGAGCCATGATTGCGTTGTTTGTAGAGTGAATGCAAGAGGGATGATGATTAGGGTGTCGTCCGTATTATCATTGTTATTCGAGTTTGTTCAATTTATATGCATAAAAAGTTTGACCTTTCATCCGTTCAATTACTTGTCTTTGTTTAGTTTTTATTCCTAGAGAGTTTGACCTTTGACCCGTTCAATTACTTTGTCTTCAAAATAATCTATGATACTCTTATACCATTGGGAAAGTTGATATAAGTTTCCCTTTATTCAAATCCTACACGCAAGTTTTTTTGATTAACCTGGATATTCAACCCGCTATGCGAGCCGACTAATCCTATGACGACCACCTGTTTTACAGATAACCCAAAATCACTGTATTTGAACTTTCGTGATCACAAAGAGATTTTTATTCAATAAATAAAACATAAAAGAAAATGTTACGAAGTAAATTTTCATCCACAATTGAATTGAAAATAATCCACTGGGACTTTTATACCATTCGGAAAGTGGATGTAAGTTTCACCTTTTTCGAATTCTACACGCAAGTTTTATTCAATAAATTAAATATAAAAGAATATGTCAATAATTTACATCCATATATATATATATATATATATATATATATATATATATATATATATATATTATCTTATATAAAGTATTTGATTAAAACTCTTAAAAACATCCCTAAAAACCCGTTCAAATCAAAATCTATCCTATGTCATCGAACTCTTAAAAACATCCCTAAACCCGTTCAAATTAAAATCTATCCTATTTCATCGCCAAAACAATTTCATCATCGCCAAAACGAATTCATCGCCAACAGAATCCCAATTCTCTCCCTAAACGATTTCATCGCCCTAACCCAATTCGATTTCATAAACCCTAAACGATTTCATCGCCCTCCCTAAATATTCTGAGATGATATCGGCTAGAGATGCATATATATTTGACATGTTCTTCAATCCATTAGTATGAATCCAGAATCTAGAGGAGGTATTCCAGGTAATTCTGTTTAGGGTTGTTTTATGTATATTGATGTGGGTTTATCTTTGTTTATGTATATTGATGTGGGTTTATCTTTATGCATTTCTTGTTGATGTGGGTTTTTCTKTATCTATGTTTCTTGAATAAAATCAATGCAGACTGTGCTCAACCAATAACTTTAGATTTAGATTCTTCTTCTTCTTTCTTCTTGTAAGCTTTTGCAGTTGTTCTAATGAACAATGCCTTCGGATTGTTGGATATTTTGATCTATATTTCATGAAAAAGAATTGGGGTTTGATTATTTTTGGGGGTTATAAATTTTCTCATGTGATTCTTTTGAACTGCTGCTATTATTATTATGATTATTATTATTACTATTATTATCATAATTTAGTTTTATTTTATAACTTGGATATTTGATTGCTCAACTTATATCTGCAGGTTTGTAATTGCAAATGGGGTCTAAACCAGTAGTATTTGATAGAGGCTTCATAAAGGGCACATTTTTCTGGATTTCACATGGATGGCATGCAGGCAAGAAATTCACAGGCAGGTCAGGCAACAACTTTGGTGACTGAAAATGTGCACAAGCAACCTTTTGTCATTGGTATGTATTGCAGTAAGAATAAGTCCATAATGTATTAGAATGCAAATGATTAGTTGTATGGTTTCTGTAGAACCAAGAATGTCATGTTATTATAATTATGTGTATAGTAAATTCATGTTTATCTTAAGCCATCTACCTTATAATAGAGTTGGTGAAGTGTCTTGCTCAAAGTTCGATATTAGATTGCTTCAGAATAATTCTTGAAGGCAATAACTAAAGCTTCAGTTTAATCTCATTTTCTTATTATGATGCATAACCAAGTTAGACAAGGTTTTGCTAGGGAATGAGTATTGGCTGCATAACTCTTTAAATTTACTAAATTTACCATATGGATGTTCAAATTATTTTCAAGTTTAAGGGGACACCTAAAATCATCCTGCTACTGAAGTTGAGATAGATAAGATCTATCTTCTTTGTCATACAAAATGCTCTVTGTRTGTATCCTTTGCATGTACGTTCTCCTTTTCTCTTTGGAAGATTTGAGATTTTCATACATGTTATTCTTTATGATGATGTGTTCTCATTATTAATGATCCGACAAAAATACAGGGGTTGCTGGAGGTGCAGCTTCAGGGAAGACAACAGTTTGTGATATGATCATCGAGCAGCTTCATGATCAGCGTGTTGTACTTGTCAACCATGTATCTTTAATCTCTCCTTCACTGACAATTTAAGAATTAATGTATAGAGTATGCAAAAGGCCTTGTTCAGGTGATATCCCCTTTTCTCTTGCATTTTTTTTTRTAATCTTGTTAATCTGCCCTTTTGTCKATTAATAGGGCTYTCTGTTCTATTATATTTTGATCCCACAAAAGCTGGTTATCTAACACATAGGAATCKATGGGTGTGTTGACAWGACTCATTCTTTCATAATTTGACTGCTGAAGAACTTACAAGTTTTCATGAGTACAACTTCGATCATCCTGGCAAGTTTTGTTACTTAAACYGGCTATTTTCCTAATAATTTTGAAGTAAAAAGGRATCATCCATCTTCTTTTTGATAGACAGGCATCAKTTGCTACCCCAARTCTTTCAGAGGACMTCCCTATTATCTTTTTTCGTCATAAAGCTTTGGCATTTTGACATATGCCGTTAAACCATAATCTTTTTTGGTGGACTAATTTGTTTTAATCTTTCTAAACTGAAATTTGTTTTCATCCTTCTTATGATASTTCCCTATTTGTTTTTCCAGATTCTTTCGATAATGAGAAGTTATTGTTAGCTATGGAGATGTTGAAGTCTGGGGAAGCAGTGGGTATACCAAAATATAATTTCAGGAGCTATAAGAACAACGTCTCTCGAAGGGTTAGTTTTTTTGCATAGCTTAGAAAGGTCTAAAATTTTATCACATTCAAAGGGTTTAGAAATGTGCACCAATGCAGTTTGTTTTTCTCAATGTGGCATGTGAAGCCATTGTCTTAGTTTTTTCTTGTTAGGCCTATTTATAAAAACAATAGTTCGAGTCAATTAAATGATTTTTGTACCCTTGTCGGTTGGCACATTACTGAAAAACCTTCAACCATTAAACAAAATTCTTTAAGTATTAACCATATCAAACATCATAGTCAGGTGTTCTAAATTGTGGTTGCAAAAACCTGCTACAACATGTTTATTTATGTAGTCATCTTAATCTTCGTTAAGCCGATTCAAGCCCTTTGATGGTGTTCTGTTTAGGGTTCTGTTTACTTTAGTCTTCATCAACAATATAGCTTAACATGTGATTCTTTCTTTTCTTTTTTTGCTTTGTTATATATGGCTGGTGGTATTAGAAGTTTTTTTTGGTTGAATATTCATGGACATATGGCATTTTAGAAATCTTTCTCAAACAGAAATGGTATGTCTCCGAAACTTGGATTATGCCTTCTTGTATTGTTTAAGTTCCTTAATATTTCTCTTTGAAACGGATTTATAACACCTTCTCTTAATACTTGAATCATTACTATTGAGTTTTGATGTTCTCATTCTCAATTGATTGTTGGTGTTTGTTGTAGCTAGTGACATTGAATAATTGGTGCCACCCTGAACTTCATTAAGAATCACATAAAAAGGAAGATATGATAAGTTCTACAAGTATGTAGATTATTCCAAACTATGCATTGGGTTGTCCCCTTTCAATCTCATAGGCATAAAACCTTATACCTTAGACTATTGGCCTTAGCTTCTAATTTATGGTTCTAAAATGATTTAGAATACCCCCTGGTTCCCAATAATTCATCCCCTTGAATCCATGATCAACAATTTGGGGACATGATTAATGCCATTGAGAAGTTATTCTTGAAGCACCTGATACAGGGACTTGCATGATAAAACTGCATGGTAGACATAGTCTAGAGATGTTTGTATGATCTCCATCGTTTGGGGGACCATCTTATGGGTAAAATCCTGGAAACAGAAGAAAAATGCACAGATCCTCTGTTTCTGCTTCGGAAGCTACTGAAATAAATAAACCTATAAATCAAGAATCGGAGGATGAAGATTCGTATGAGATATTAGAAGATTCAAAAGATGACCTTWATGGATTATATCTTGTTGTTTCCCAATCAATTTCTACTGGGTTTATGTTCTTTAAAATGTTTTGCCCAGTCAATTTGATTTTTGTACATTGTATGTTTTTTTTGTAGCTCTAAACCAAAACTACAAGATGATGATAGAGATCAGCCTAGAGGTGGACCTTTTGGACTTGAAGATCCTCATGCTCCCCACCATCCTTCAGGGTAATAATTATTTCGATATAAGAAGTTTTACTATGATATATTGCTTTTTAAGCATGAAGGACTGTTTTACATGCCCGATTCTTGTTCTTCTCTTTCACCTCTTTCAACTAATTTCAAGTTGCAACAATTTCCATTCAAGATGGACCATCATCTTGATTGCATCACCGAGAGGAGTTGATGTTTGGCGAACTCTCGAGCTAAATTACCAAATTTCAGTCATCATTATAATTCATTCGTTGTATTGACTTATGTCTACAATTTTCATTTTAACTTGAATAGACCCATTATCTCCTTGATATGTTATTTAAAAAGGTTAGCATGTCGGTCCCAAAACAATTACGATATGCAACTTTCGCACTCATAATTAGGTTCATGGTGGATCGATAAGCGCCAAATTTAATTTATTATTTGGCCAATAAAAGGTATTTTTGCAGTGTGTTTACAGGTAATGGTTGCTTAGTTTTACTATGCTCATTTCATTTGGTTTCCTTTGGTTGGTTGCCTTGTTTTATGATTAGTGTTGAAATTTTGCAATATGAATATGAAAACAAAAGAAACACTCTGTTCCCATGATTTTGACTACTTATTTATCTTTTGAAATATTTAACTTGGAGTTGCATTATCCATGTCAGATATGTGACGTTACAATTTTGAAGTTCCATTTTTTACTGATTAAAATGTAGATATGAATCATATTCAGTAACCTCAATGCCAATTGTTGAGTAAGAATCACTGCCTGTCTGTTTAAAGAGCTGTGATGCATCTTGTAAAAAATCACTGCCTGTTATGCAGGTAATAGAGATGTTGTTTTTTGCTAAATTTCAGCAGCTACATCGGCACCTAAGAAGCTGTTCCGTGGATAAAAAATCAGCAACTAAAAGGCTGTTTTGTTGCTATAAACTCACAGGATCACATGTCGATTCTCCAGCAAGATCTGACAACATGTTTTATCTATGGTAATAATCTTGCTCTTTTTCCTGTTTCTTCAACTTCTATAAACTTGAAAATGGTTATCTTCATCTGAACCTTATTGCATAATGCTAATGTCGTCTGTTTGTCACTGTCTTTGGACCTTAAAATCTTTTGATTAATGCTACTTTTGGTGATGGGTTGTTTTTACTTGGTCGTGAAAACTATGATTCCGTTGTGATCATCATGCATTTTGCTCTTTGATTTGTGATTGCTATTAGTTGTGTTTTGGTCCGAAAACTCACATTCTGAAGAAATATCAAAAGCAGATATAAAGATACAAGAGAAGTMAGARTTTGTGTATATATGTTTGCAGTTTGGATGGAACTGCATGTCCATCGGCCACAACTCCAACTTCGGCCGCCATCATCGTCGGCACGCTTCATCTATCTCTCATTTCTCAATATGGTCATGGTACGCTTCATCTCTGTCTTTATTTCATGGCTGCTACTTTAGGTTTCTGGGTTAGATCAACAATTAGGTGTTTGTGAAAATGAGTTTCTTTTGTTTTCATTTTTGCCTGAAATCTGCTACTCTAATTGACGTTATCGTTTTCACACTTGATGTTTTGATTATGTGGTTGGTACTTTGTAATGTAGGTTTGCGCTTATGAGCTATTAATTTTGTTTGTTTTAAGCTTTTACTTTGCAAAATTTAAGGAGCATGGCAGAGGAGTGGATTCGGAAAGGGAGATAGAATATGTACGAAAAGACTCTTGAAGATTTGAAGAACTTCAAGGATGCTGGTGGTCCATTCACAGGTGAATTCTTTAAGATATTTCATTTTGTGTACATACAACAAATGGTGATGCTTGAGAAGTTACAAGCCAAGAAAACAAAGTTGGACAAGAAGGTGAAGTACATTCAAACATGGAGGAAAGTGTCATGTGTGTCATCTTTTTGGCTACTTTTGCAAATGTGTTGATATGCTCCCATTCTTACTATTTCTTAATAAAACTTTGTTGTTCTGTTAATTGTTTGTCATAATGGCAGCATGTGCTATCTTTTTGTTTCTTTTTCTTTTMTATGATTTTAATCAGTACCATGTTTGACTATTGAAACAACAAAATGATATCCAAGATGTTACTTTAATGGAGTATTGGGTTCATGTTCTTTTCYCCTTCACTAATTTGGTCCAGATTGTTGGTTCTTTGCATTTTCAGAGTTATCCTCTGAATATATTTAGTTTATAAAAACTACTTTCATATAAAAAATAATTGATTTATTTGCAAATTTAAGTTCCAAATGGTCCAATGGATAAACAATATTATCTTGAATATATGTATCACATGCAAGATGTACAAGTGTCCAGATGAAGGTTAGAATCTATGAGGATTGAGAGATAATAGGGTCAAAATCTGTGGTGGTGATTGCCTACAGCAACGGAGGGCGAATAAGGGGCCTGATATGGTGGTGCTTGCCCTGTGGTCCCTCTAGAACCCACATTACATTTTATCTCTATTAACTAAGGGGCCGTTTACCAAACACTTATACGGTAAGTGTTTACCGATAAAATTTAACACTATCATTTATTTATCGGGTAAGATTTTTAGTCCACCAAAACAGTTTCGTATGCAACAATTTACCCGGTAAGCGCTTACCGTGGTAAGAGTCGTCGCCCTCACTTACTGGGTAAGACTCTTGGTCCTTGTTTCGCTTTTACCGGGTAAGATTATTGGTCCTTACCATATTCATGTGCTTACTGTGGTAAGAGTCGTCGCCCCCACTTACCGGGTAAGACTCTTGGTCCTCGTTTCGTTCTTACCGGGTAAGATTATTGGTTCTTACCATATTCATGTGCTTACTGTGGTAAGAGTCGCCGCCCCCACTTACCGGGTAAGACTCTTGGTCCTTGTCTCGCTCTTAGCGAATAAGATTATTGGTTCTTACCATATTCATCTGGTAAGGTAATATGACTTCGTCTTCACTTACCCGAATAAGCGTTTGGTAAACGGTCCCTAAGACCCATAAAATGACCTGACTCTGAGCTTTCAATTGAGATCAATGGTTGGAAATAGAAACAGTAAATGCAAGTGGCTGTAGTGACCTCTGATATGAAGGCAAATGGCACATCAGCTGTATTATTATAAATTGTTAGAATCCTTCATCGTATAAACTTGGACCATTTCTCCCCAATGTAAGTTCGATCCTCCATTAAACCTTACTATTTTCTTGATTTTGATGAGTGAATTGTTCTAGACACTGATCCTAGGGTGCCAATTATTTATTACCTATTCCATTTATAAGGACCGTTACTCTAAAGAGTATTACATCCTTGATATTCATAAAAAAAATATATGGTTTTAATATATAAAAAAGACTTAATTAATGAAAAAGCAACCAAAAACGATATTTAATAAACCAAAAAGACTAAAATATCTCCAAGTTAAATGAAAGATTTTTAATAGATTTAATTTCAGAGACGAAAACAGCAATAAATTACAAACCATATAAATGAAAAACGAAATTTCAAAACAATAGGGACGATAATCGTAGTTTACTCGAATATAAGACAAATTAATTCGTATGTATTTATGATATTTAATGGTATGATTAGATACACAAATATTCAATATTAGGCTCATTTTGAAGATATTGATAAGACAATTGTAACGGTATAATTTATAAAAAAGAAAACATATTTTTAAAATGTATTTTAGTTTATATACCATTATTTATGTTAATATGGTAAATGTGTAAAAAAACAAAAGTAAATATATAAGCAACAATCTAATAAGATATCTTGTGCGATACATCGATCGTGGCTTCAACCCTTATCTCAAACAAATAATGATGGGAAAAATCTCAAGCATCTCAAAAAAATTAAGTTTTCATGTTGATTGTAATATGCATGTGCATTTAAATATTTTACCCTACATATTCTAACATGGAAACGAAATATGGATGCCATCTCCCAAATTCGGATTCTTTTATCATTTTATTTATACTATTCTATAAATCAAATTTATCAAAAGTCTTAAAAATAATTTTTAATATACAAAATACTGTACATTTATGCACAAAGTCTTAAAAGTCTTAAAAGCAACTTATAATGCATTAAGTCTACTACTTTATGCATTCAGCCTTAAAAATCTCTTAATCTACAATTAAAATAACATATAATGCAAGTTACCAATGCACATTATTACCTTTTCTTTTCATGTTTCTAATATACTTTTGACACATTTCACTCATGCTTTCACTCTCATACATCTATGTCTTCTCCCTATCCCAGTGTGAGATTCAAACTAATATTCACCATGAGTTATT
>NC_037529.1:66446875-66449279 GCF_001531365.2 Cynara cardunculus var. scolymus
TCGTTTAAATATGTTGAATTTTAAATATATTGGATTTTAAACTGTCATACAAATTTTTCTATCGATAGACTATAATTGGAACCATAACTCTTATTTATTCAAATTATATTAATGTGTAAAGACCAAGTGTAATATATATCATCGTTAAATCTTCTGTAATACAATCAGTGAAACTTCAAAATCATTATAATTCACGGCTCCCGCCGCATAGCGCGGGTACACAACTAGTATATATATATATATATATATATCTGTATACTAATTTTTAGGGGTGAGAATAGGCGGGTACCCGTTCTATTTGACCGGAACCGGAACCAGAACCGACGGTTCTTGAGATATTGAAACTGGAACCGGTTAGAGCGGTTCTTGAATTTTTGGAACCAGAACCGGAATCGCCGGGAACCGGTTTTGGTTCCGGGTTCCGGTTCTGGTTCCGGGTACCCGCTTCTTAAAATATTAAATTTTGTTATTTAGAAATAAAAAATAAAACATTGCCAAAACACTAAATAAATAAACAAGAATACAAATTATACAGAATAATGGTTACAAATATTGTTTAACGATTACAAACCATAATAGATTAATAGTAAATGTTGAAAGTTTAACGATTACATACTATAATTTAAAGGTTCAAAGTTTAACGATTACATACTATGAATTCAATTAAACACACAATTTGAAAAAATACGAATCATTTTATCTCAAATTCTGAATCTAGAACTCTAAGTTCTTGACCTAATTTAAATTTAGTATTAAATTTTTTTAATTTTTTTAAATGAAAAATACCGGGTACCCACCGGGTAACGGTTCCGAAAAATTAAGAACCGGAACCGGAACCGGAACTATTCTCAATCGGTTCCGTATTTTAGGAACCGGAACCACTCATACCAGATCCGGTTCCGGAACTGGCAGTTCCAAGGCAGTTCCGGTTTTGCAAGTGGGTACCCGGTTCCACTGCTCACTCCTACTATTTTCGCAAGTGGTACCTCTGTAATTTGAGGAGGTAGCTAAAAGACAAAAAAAAATTACAATTTTTTTCCGGTTTTGCAAGTGACACCTCAATAACTTGCAGAGGCGACACGTGCACCACAGGGTGAAACCCTAATTCTGTTGCGTTGAATTGGCAGGTCGGCAGCAATTAGCGGACGTAGTTTTTTCTTGGTCGACTCCGTAACCTACCCCATCCACCACATTTACTACCAATCAATGGGGTATCTAGGTGGGAGTAAGGTCGATTTCTATATAAAAAGAGGGCAAGTCAAAACGCTTCCCACACACGTCAATAGCCAAGCACGAAATCAACTTACAAAGTTCAATACTCAAATCATAAATAATGAAAAATACTCCATACCAAAACAATTTGATTTCATGGAGAATCTGCAAATTACAAGTACGATGTGAATAATTATTCTTTATATATATATATATATATATATATATATATATATATATATATATCAACTTATATTTTTTAGTAATATAAGAAAAAAAGACAGATGTTAGACCATAAGAATAGTTTCAAGGCTAATCATTGGTGTTTGTGTTTCGGGAGGTTGCTTGTTTGGAATCCTCCAATTTGCGAGGTCTTTTATTTCAGTGGTTAAAATATGGCATTAATTAATGGTAAATTCACTTGTTTTTCTTATTTTATTTTTGACGCCTCTATTCGTCATCGGTGGCTTCCATTTGGGTCTAACAAAAAGTAAAGACGACGAACAAGTTGTTCCCATCATATACTAAAGTCAAATGAGCGTTATAAATGCTTGGCCCTGCCTACTACAATTGGTTGAAACATATTTTGGATCAACCACAAGAATGGTGTCTGATTGGTTTGAGCTTGGCTCCAAAGGTCAAAAGTGTCAGGAGGTCTCAGGTTCAAATTCAAGGAGGAACAAAAATCTCCTTGTGACCACGGAGGTTCCAATACGGTGACTCCGGGCTACCTGCAAAGCAGGTGGTTGCCCTGGGATTAGTCGGCTCGCAAAACGGGTTGGATATCCAGGTTAATAAAAAAAAACATATTTTGGATCTATTATGATGTGTTTGATATCCAGTTGCTTGAAAGGTAGCCTTCTTATATCACCAGTTTTACCATTTTCTTTTCAGAGAGCATGATGCCATACTCTGTTATTATGGAATGAAACTTATCGAACTCGGCCGAAATTCTTGATCTATTTGTCAAAAGTTTATTGTTTTGGCCAGTTTGCAACCGGTTTGTGTTCTAAATTGAATTGTGCGGTCTTAACATGAAACTTCTTTAAATTCATAAATAGATGGCCACATTTTCTTGCATTCCACATTTGGTTCTCGTTAACTACCGTTGATGCAACCGTAATATTCCAAACCCTGGGTTTATGACCATGGTTCGAGATAATTTAATTAGTATTCAGCGAAGCATATGATA
>NC_037529.1:66451674-66474003 GCF_001531365.2 Cynara cardunculus var. scolymus
ACCAAAAACATACATAACATGAAGACGATATGTGATCCCTGAAACTCTAGAATTCCTCTTCCGTTTCCGATGCCAAAATCAATCGACCGAGCCATGATTGCGTTTGTTTGTAGAGTGAATGCAAGAGGGATGATGATTAGAGTGTCGTCCGTATATCATTGTTGTTCGAGTTTGTTCAATTTATATGCATAAAAAGTTTGACCTTTCATCCGTTCAATTACTTGTATTTGTTTAGTTTTTATTCCTAGAGAGTTTAGCCTTTGACCCGTTCAATTACTTTGTCTTCAAAATAATCTGTGATACTCTTATACCATTGAGAAAGTCGATGTAAGTTTCCCTTTGTTCAAATTCTACACGCAAGTTTTTTTTAATTAACCTGGATATTTAATCTCTATGCAAGTCGACTAATCTCATAACAACCACCTGTTTTACAGATAGTCTGAAGTTATCGCATTTGAACTTTAGTGATCACAAAGAGATTTTTATTTAATAAATAAAACATAAAAAAAATGTTAAAGAATTAAATTTTCATCCACAATTGAATTGAAAATAATCCACCGGGACTTTTATATCATTGGGAAAGTGGATGTAAGTTTAACTTTTTTTCGAATTCTACACGCAAGTTTTGTTCAATAAATTAAATATAAAAGAATATGTTAATAATTTAAATCCATATATATATATATATATATATATATATGATATCTGTATACTTTTCAATAAGTTATAAAAACAGTCACTTGGGATGAGATTGGTGTGAGGACAGGACATGACATCAACGTTTGGTAAGATAAAATTGGACAGAACAGAAGAAGTAAAATGACCAATTTACCCTTGATGAGTTGTTTATTTTAATTAATTTATATAATTATAATAGAATAATTATTTTTTTATAACAAAATATATCGTTTAAAGTTTTCATTAAAACAATTAAAATGACACCAAATAAAAAGTTTATGTAGTTTTCTATTTTTATTTTTATCTCTTTTCTACATTATTTTTTATTTTTAATATATAATAAATTACATAAATTAATAAAAATATAGAAACCATATAAAAATAATATTTTGAGGACAGTAAAATGAAAGTTTAAGAAACATAAAATACAATAAATAAAATTTAAAGAATAAATAAAATGTAAAAAAGGGACATATTTTATGTTTTAGAAGAGAATTAAGTTTTATTTTGAGGTTATATTGGTAAAATATATGTCTGTTCCATCATATTCCATGGAATAGGGGTGGAACAGGCCTGTTCCATTCTGTTCCTATTTTTTCCACATAAAATTCATGACAAACATGGTTGAGATTCTTATTATTCCCATTAATAAATTTTTTTAATAATAAATATTTAAAAAATAATATTTTAATAATATAATCAATATTATACTCTTCAAAATAAAATTAAAAAAAAACGAATATTTTAGGTATTTTTTTAATTTGGATTCTCTAGAAATTTTGATGAACCATATAGAAAACCGTCATCATGTGACGTCAGCCTTTTACATACCCCATCCGTGAGGGAATTTGAATGAAATTGACATTTCTTTCATATCGATTGGTTTTTAGCCATTTTTTCTCGGTTTTACTCAAATGTTATTATTTTCGTAGATGGTATCTTTGTAATTTGAGGAGGTAACTAAAAGACAAACAAATTACAATTTTTGTGTAGTTCTGTAAGTGGCACCTCAAGAACTTGCGGAGGTGATACGTGCATCACAGAGTGAAACCCTAATTCTGTTGCGTTGAATTTGTAGGTTCGTAGCAATTAGCGGACATGGTTTTTTCTTTATCGACTCCGTAACCTACCCCATCCACCACATTTACTACCAATCAATGGGGGTATATAGGTGGGAGTAAGGTCGATTTTTATATAAAAAGAGGTGCAAGTCGAAACGCTTCCCACGCACATCTTCCGCAAGGCACGAAATCCCTGTTGTATCTACAACATGATGAGGTAAGTTCCTTTCCCTTAATGGTATTGTTACAGTTTGAATGCATGCCAAATATGTCGTTCTAAGTTAATCTTACTGTTAAGAATGCATCCTGATTTCCAAATTTGTTTCTAAGTAACCCCTAAATAACACTAAACTTAAATAACATTAAAAACCTTCACAACAAAAGACTGTGAAGGTAACCTTCACAATGTATTTGTTGTGAAGTTTCAGAGTTTTTTCTTTCACAATATTTTCTTGTGAAGTTTCCAGTGTTGTTTTTTGGTCTTGTACATGTTATAATTAAGATTTTTGAAATTTGAAAGTAAAACACTTGAAAAAAAAAACTTGAAAATTTTCCAAGATAACTTGGAAAACTTAAAATAAACTTAAAGTTTTTGGTAAAAAAAAAAAACTTGAAAATCTTGTAAAAATCTTGAGAAATTTAATATATGATTTATAAAAACTTATTTAAAAAAAAACAGGTTTATGTATAAATGTCTCATGCCCGGTCCGATTACCGATCCCAGGCCGGACCCATTTTAGTCATCTCTATTTGTAACGATGTATTGATTTCGATAAGCATCCTATGAATTTAAGATGAAAGTTTTACTTTGTATGATGAATTGATGATGGTATTAGTGACAATAAATGATTTTTTTTAAGTCACCCTTGTTGTTGTGTTTGTATTGGGACCGCTCCCTATGGCCTATACAACTAGGGGTGCTTAAAAACCCGATTAGTCCAACCCAACGCGAAATAACTTAACTCGAAGCAACCCGATGTCTAAACGAGTTGTAAAATTTTCAAATCACAGGTATTGGGTTGATATTGAGTTACTATTATTTGAACCCAACTCAACCCGATAAACCTGATAACCTTTTATTTCTTGGATTTAATATGATTGTTGAACTTATATTAATATATACATTAGTCAATTACAATATCACATATGCTATTCATATACACATATTTTCAATCTATTCATATCTCTATGTAACTCATTCGTATATATGTTCAGTAACTGTGAACATATATATATAAATTGAGAAAGTTAACTGAATGTGATATACGTAAAAAAGTATGGACAAGTTGTATCAAATGATTGTTGATGAAAAAGAAATTATGAATAAAAAAATAATATATTCAAGGTTAGAAAAATATTTTAGTATACCAAAATATTAACCCGACCAACATGTATGGTTTGGGTTGGTTTGGTTAAGATTTCTCAAACCGAAAATATTGAGTTGAATTGTTTAAATATCTTCAACTTGATCAACCGAACTCATAAACACCCCTATATACAATTACATGTGTTACTCCCAACATGTGTTGCATTGGAGTATCATAAACATGGTGCCAAGTACTTGGCTTATAGAGATATATACATCTATAAACACCCGAATATCATATATATATATATATATATATATATATATATATATATTAGAAGCGTACTCGTATAATGCAGCGAGATACAATTCAATTTTAATATTTCTTTTTATTTTTTTTGTCTCGGTCGACGTTATAATACGGGTTTATATGATTTTGAGAAAATGATAATGATTTTATTTTTGAATAAAATATAAATATGAAGATATTTCATAAAAAATATATTGATATTGGTACCAAACTAACTATTTAAAATTTCTATTTTTTCTGTGTATTTTTTTAATTCATTTTTTTTATTTTCGGTTTAATAATATAACTTTTATAAATATAATAATTACGTATTTTGTTAGAAATTAATGATTATCATAATTATATTTTAGATTTTTTATATTTAAAATGAAATGTTTATCCTCTATATATTTATCTGCAGTTAGTTATACGAATTCAAACATGAACTTTTAATAAGTTGTACTTAGATCGATTCAATCAACAAAACAAGTGTTGTGAGCCCACCGACGAGTGAGGGCTAAACGATATTTATAGATTGAAACTAGAAAACCTTAATTCCTGAACTAGCCTCATGAACAAGCCAGTCTCAACTTTCCTATTCAACTTATAGTGCGTCTATCTAAGGATAGATCTCGGTATCTGTGCAAAATTTACTTGTAATCTTAAATTTTAAGTAATATGCATCAATAAACAATACTTCATACATAAAAAATGGTTTTTAAAAGTTTTTATCAAATACTTTATAATATTGTATGGATATATATATATATATATATATATAATCAATATAGAATATGACATGCCATATATATATCACAAATATATATATATATATATATATTTAAAGATATTTTTTAAAGACGTGTGTGAACATAATCGTATATGATGTGAATGAGTATGAATGGCTGGCAAAATATGTGACGACATTGTACTCGTTGTACTGATTGATTGCCGTTTATCTGTATCCATTTAGTAAAATGCCCAAGCAATAAGACAAATGCAAGAGGTTATTTTTCTAAAAAAATGTCTTAATCGTTTCATCTAAATTTCTTATTTTGTTTGTTAGTAGTTCTTATTATAGATTTTTTTTTTAAATTTGGTTCCGGTTTACAAGTTTTGTTGTCAATGTTTAATCAACAACAAAACTTATCTATTAACTGTGCAATTTTTAAAAGAACAAATTGCATTAAATATAATTTATTTCCTTTTATTTTTATTTTGAATAACCCATTAAAAACTCAATTTTAATTTGCAATAAAATATTTTAAAGAAGAAATCAAATAATGTGATTAATGCGTATTACTTAAAATTTATGATTACAAGTAAATTGTGTATAAGTACAATTTATTAAAAGCTTTTTGTTTGAATTCATGTAACTAACTATAGATAAACATAAAAATCAAATACATATCTCATTTTAATTATAAAAAAATCTTAGATATAATAAAGATAATATTTGAGTTCTAACAGAATATTTTATTATTGTCTTTATACATAATTATATTATCAAACCAAAAATAAATTATTTCGTTATTGAATCTAAATTGAGTTACAATAAAAATTTGAATTAAAAAGATTACACAAAAAACAAGAACTTTTAAATGGTTAATTTGATACTAGTATCGATATATTTTTTTAAAATTTTATCATATCTTTAAATTTATATTTTATTTTAAAAAAACATTATCGTTCTCTCATAACCACATATTATATTGACAGAGACAAAAAAACAAAACATAACATTAAAATCGAGATATATCTCGCTACATTGTACGAGTAGTCTTCTAGTTTTTATTAGAAGATATTCAAAAACTATATTGTTATAAGTTTTTAAATTTAATTTGTAATAATAGTAAACAAACATAAGGGGGCTTTCATCATGTAAATTCTTTGTAAGTTTCTAACAAATTTTTTATTACTAAAAAGCGATTTATTTTTTTACCATTAACCTTCTTTAATATATATGTCAATTTACATTTGTAATATATAAGCAAAAGAGAATGTTGAAGGTTGAATACATTTTAAATTTCATTATTTCAAAATCTTATATTATTTACACTGTTTATGCTCCATGAGTCAAATAATCTTCGTCATTATTTTAGTGTTACTGTTGGTTTGCTACTTTGGGTTGTTGGTTAAATGTTTAACTTCTAACGAGGATGCTAATCAAGTTCACGACAACCATCAAGTTGACCAAGAAGATAATTCTCGTGATATTTCTGTAAGTTGTGGTGGTGGCGGTGATGATGGAGGTGGTCAAGGGCGAGGTGGTGATTGTGAAGACGGTCATCAGGCAGGTGGTTGTGGCAAAGGTTATTGACAACCTATCGATTGTCACTATGAATATGTGTGGCTTTTGCCCTAATGCTCGAGGTTTTTATTTCTCTTGTGTCATTTCTTGTTAAATAAAGAATGTATCTTTGTTGGGTTTTTTATGTACAGTTTTACGTTGTTATAATATACTAATATATATGCATTTACAATATAAAATGTCTTCGAATGCCTCTTACATAAACTTTTATGTGGTAATCATTTATATGATTTTATTCCTTTGGTTTCATTGTTAATTATTTGAAAAATACTTGTGGATGACCAGATTAACTTTGACAAACCTCAACAGATCTTATAGGATGTAACACTCGTGTTTTCACTGTTGATCGTTCAAAAGTGTGTATTTGTTTTAGCAAGTCATTCAGTGTCAAGCTATTATTGAATGTTCGTGTATTTTGAATCAAGAGTCATATGATATATTTGGGATGAAGAAAAGTTGTGTTGGAGGTCATCGGAAGCATGAAGAGACCTCAAATGCAAGTTCGATCACTCAAGAGTTGAAAATCAGCTTAAAAACAAAATAAAAAGTCAAGCTAATTGTCAAGTGAGTTCAACTCACTTCAAAAACTAGTGCCAGACTCTGGAAGCCTGATTTTTGGGCTCGGGTTAGTTTCAGCGCTAATTTAAAGTAGCTGTGGAACTAGCGTCAGATATTGAAATTCTCGGGCTAGTTTAACTAGAGGTGAAACTAGCGTAGAGGTCTGAAAATGAAAATTAGCTCGGGTTAACAAAAGACTTAAAACGCTACCTAATTTTCTTAACGTAAATGAAAATGAATTTAACATTTTACACCAAAACGTGCATATTAAATTAATAGTTACACCGTCTCGTATAGCATATGGATCTGATCAATTTTAATATTGACGAATTTTCATTTATAAGTCGAAATCGAATGAAATACATAGTTTATCATATAAAAATTCATGTCATTTACATATCAAAACAACATATTTGTCCATTATGTCATGCATAAAATGCATTGTCATATTCGTTAAAGAAGTGTGTGCACACTACAAACAAGTTACATTTGTTGATGTTGCGAGATCGGTGCCTCCGATCCAAGAAACGGATGACATGATCAAATCGACCTTAGTCACCCAAGGCTCGAAGATTGGGGGAGCTCCATCATACGGCTTATTGTCACACCCCGCTAAAGCGGAAACGCGAGGTGCAACAGGCAAGCGTGTCACAACGACGATTAATAGATAACAACCTTAAGTTTTACATAATAAAGCGAGTTAAATTTTACAACCAAAATCTTATAAAATTCTTCATTTGCAAAAACTTCCGATTCTAACTAAATCAGCTTTGACACGAGTATGCTCCCACTTGAGACAAATCTTACTTACCACCTGAAAAGCATGTAACAAAAACGAGTCAACTACAAAGAGTTGGTGAGTTCACAGGTTTTATATGCACAAAATGATTTCAAATGCAGCAAATCTCAATTATAAGTTTATGAGCAATATCTTAAAAGCAACGTCATACACATGATATAAATTGTTGAACCACTACTAAACCTAAACAACTTTCAACGCCCCACGAACTACCTCAGAGGTGGTAGCGAACCACATGGATAGAGCATTCTTACGAACTACCTCAGCGGTGACTACTTCGAGTCACATGTGTAGAGCATACTTTAATGACCAAGTGCACCCCTACTCGTCAGTCAAAAGGGTGGGTATGACAACCAAATAGCGCTACCCACAAGAATCATAGGCTCAAAATGAGTTAATAGTAGTGTAAACAAACGGGGACTTTCAAACTCAACATACCATCAATAGTGTATACATTTAATTGCTCACAACAAGATTCATATATCAATATAAATCTATCAAACATTTCTTTAATTATGCTTTCCACCCCAAATACACAAAAACGATAAAAAGAGGGGTCGTGAATACTCACACTTTTGCAATGCTCCGCAAATTAGAGTTACGATCCGATCACCACACTAGTTCAATGATTCCCTATCAAAGAGGAATATCCAAAACCATCACTTATGGATTTAACACTACTTATGGGGTTTAATAAGTCCTAAGTCYATACTTGTCTACTTATGTCCCATATGAKTATCCATAGTCCAAATATACATAATGTCCATATGCTCGTTAATAATTAATTTATACCGGAAGCAATGCTATAGTCCAATAAAAAGATCAAAATTTTACAAAATCAACTAATCCCAAAATCTCATTTTTGGGCAGAAACTAATGATACCTAAAATGATCAAATTAAAGAGACTTCTAAAATGAGATAATTTCCTATCTTTTTACATGGGCTATAGCATTGAGTTATAGTCATCGTGACCAAATTTCATGTATTTTGGACATGCAATAATGATTCAAATAATTTATGCAATACAACTTATCACAACTGATATGGCAGATTACACCATGTTAGTAAAACACTCATTAAAAGAGTTCTACTAAGTGTTCTGCAGAAATTCAAGTGTATTATAAGATTAACACTTATATGAAACTTTCAAACTAAAAATCACTCATTTTGGATGAGTTAAGAGGAAGATATAGTACCATAAAGTTACATGCACACATCTGTCATTAGTTGACAGATTGCACACTTAACTTTAATAAATTGGTTAATGCCTCAAAACTCCATATTTTTTAGTGAAACTGGATTCATATGAATCCTAACTCATAAAATAACATTTTAGAAGAAGAATCATACACTAAGAACAAATAAGCAGAGAGATATTAGCATACAAAGTAGGAGTTACCTATTGGTGGTTTCACAGTTTGCACACCTATAGTGTTTTTAGGTGTTTGGAGATCAAAACTCCATAATTTCATGTGATTCCACTTGCATGCAAGCGATATCCCATATAGTTAACTCTCAAAAGAAGAATCATACTTTTTCATCGAGTTTTGAAAGAGATATGGTCATTGGAACATACATATACAAATCTGTCAGATTCAGACAGATTGTATGTTCACTTTGTTTTGAGTATTTAAAACCTCAAATCACCACAATATTGAATGAAATCGGTGGCATTTGAAAGGTAACTCATTAAACTAACATCCAGAAGAAAAATCAACGATTTTTAATGATTATCTAGAGAGTTATGGCTGTTTAAAGTAGGGTTTACCTACTGAAAAACTCTCAGATGCACATATATAATCTTTTGAGTATTTGGGGAGTCAAAACTCAATGTTTTTGAGTGAGACCAATTGGATTACAACCCCAACTCAATAAATAAACTTTTAGAAGAAATTTCATAACATTTGAACATATCATTTACAAGATATAGACGATTTGTGCACATGCACATAATCTGTCAACACCAAAATATGACATTTTTAAGAAACAAACCCGCATGCAACATGATTTTACCCATTTTCTTGAGTTCTAATGTTTGGGTCATAGATTACCACCATTATATGAACATTTTTACATGTATTTAGTGTGTAATATCTCCTTAAAACTCAGAATTTTCGGAGGTTAGAAGATAGTAGATAGAAATGCATAAAAAATGGGTTTTTCCCCCAAAATTTGCAAGAAAAAGATGGAGATGAAGTTGTTACCTTGATTTATGATGAGAGGGATGTAATATCTTCAAAATHCTTGCAATTTTGATGGAGAAATATAAAGAAATTTGCTGGAGTATGAAGGATGAATAAAGTAACCTTGAGAGTCTCTTGAGTTTAGAGAGGGAGAGGGAGAGAGTTTCAAATTTTGAAAATGTGCAAATGAGTTGAAAATGGATAAATAAGGATTTTTATATGAGGATAAGAGGGAAAGGGGAGGGAGGAAGGAGGGCCGGCCATGGAGAGCCCAAACCCAACTCCATATAATTTTTTTTTTTAAAAACAAAGCCCAAAATGCATAAAATGTCATTTTCTCAATTTTGACATTTTTCTTCAAATTAAAAGCCCATGATGACTAAATTCATTTAAATAGAAAGGTTTTATATTTAAAACACTAAAACTTAGTGTTTTATATAAATTGGGTATAAATTAGAGCATTTGGCACTGTATAGGACATTTCAGATAATTTCGGGTCGGAACCGGACTTTCTAAGCAACTGCCGGAATCTCTTAGAAATTTTCCGACCAAACTAACCTAACTAACTCCTAATCTTATAAATTATCTTCAATAACACTAATACAAACTTAATAAGAGCTAATCTAGGAGTTCGAATTTGACGGCTGTCACACTTATGCCTCCCCAAAATGTCTTTCGAGCCCTAGAAGTAAATTGGGTAGCTTCGGTGCCTTACGAGGCGCCTCTACCACAGCTTTGGTTTAAGCTTGACTCCAAAGGTCAAAAGAACCAGGAGGTCCCAGGTTCAAATCCAAGAAGAATAAAAATCCCCTTGTGGCCACGAAGGTTCAAATGCGATAACTCCGCGCTATCTGCGAAGCAGGTGGTCGTCTTGGGATTAGTTGGCTCGCATAATTGCTGTTAGTTATTGATGCACAAAATTCTTGGCCCTTGGTTCAATTGGATGTTAACAATGCCTTTTAGAACGGAGATCTTGATGAAGAAGTGCACATGGAAATGCCCAAAGGTTATCACTTTCAAGAGGCGTCTTCTTCCAAGGTTCCTATAGTTTGTAAGCTGAATAGATCATAATATGGTCTTCGACAAGCTTCAAGACAGTGGTATGCGAAGCTCTCGAATTTTCTTCTTGCTGATGGTTTTATACAATCTAAAGCAGACTATTCCTTGTTCTATAAGGGAACCGGTTCTTCATATGCAAGCCGCTGTCCATCTCTTGCGATATTTGAAGTTACATCCTCTGGTCAAGGATTATTTCTTTTCGATAAGCAGTCTATTCAGCTTCGAGCATTCAGTGATGCAATACGGGATGCCAATTCTGCCAGAATGTCGTCTTCTTTAAAGGCTTTTCGTGACTCAGATTGGGCTGGATGTCCTGATACACGACAGTCTATTACTGGGTTTTGTCTTCTACAGAAGCAGAATATAGAGCTATTGCGGCTGTTACATGTGAAATAGTCTTGCTGCAACAACTGTTACGAGACTTTGGGGCTCCTACAGATACTCCTACTCTGGTATATTGCGACAATAATTCGGCTATCCAGTTAGCATCCAACCCTACCTTTCATGAACGAACTAAACACATTGAAATTGATTGTCATTTTGTTCGTGATAAGGTCTTGGATTGAACTATTATACTCATGCCTGTTCACAGTCATTATCAGCTTGCCTATTACGTCCAAGATGGCTCTTCACGATATCTTTGCGAGTCCATCTTTAGGGGGCGTATTAGAATAGTTGTGCTTTAGCCACTTGTACTACTTAATATTTCATATAAATATCTATATTATATTATAAAACATTTCACAAGAACTCTTAAAAATCATTTTTTATGCATGAAATACTGTATATTGATGCATATTACTTAAAATTCAAGATTACAAGTAAATTATGCATATGTACAACTTATTAAAGCTTCATGTTTGAATTCGTATAACTAACTGCAGATAAATATAATCAAATAGAAGATAAACATCTCATTTTAAAATATAAAAAATCTAAAATATAATTAGGATAATTATCGAGTCCTAACAAAATAATTAATTATTATTTTTATAAAAAAATTATATTATTAAAGCAAATATAAATTACTTCGTTATTGAACCTAAATTAAATTATAATAAAAAATTTTGAATTAAAAATTTACACAAAAACTAGAAATTTTAAATAATTAATTTGATACTAATATCGATATATTTTTGTCAATTTTATGATATCTTCAAAAAAAAATCAAAATCACATAAAATCATACTATAACATCGACTGAGATAAAAAGTAAAATAAAATATTAAAATCAAGATGTATCTCGCTATAGTACCCTTCTAATTTCATATAAATACTTTTGTATTGCTTCAAAAGACTTTTACTTATTTTCTTTGGTTTGTAACAGTATTTGATCCAAATGCGAAAAAGTTGTGACGAGACTTTCAACGACGATCGCTATTTGTATGTTGATTTATTTAGTATAAGATGCCAAAGCAATAAAGACAAATGCAATAATATTTATATACAGTAAAATAGAACAAATAAGTCATACATCATTTTCCCCTTTGGTGAGGTTTGAACCCCTGAACCCTTGACCTGTTAGGAGGGTAAAGACTCACATACCGTTAAAGCAAAGTCCCTTTGATAATTGTAAAATATACAAGAAAGTTTGCTAAATTTTTAATCTGAATTTACATTTGTCTTCCTTAGTAATTCTTATTTGATATTTTTTACAATAATTTGGCTTACAAATTGTTGTGACCACATTTATGGATATTTATTTAATTAATAGTAAAATACTAATGTTAGTTTTAGAATCTGTGTCTTTACATGTCTATCAAAAATTCTCTCATGTAAGTTAACCAAGAAAAGTCAAACTTTGTTGAACTGGCTTCCAGTACTTCAACAATTATACATCAAAGGAATCGAACTCAATTCAATTCTTTATTCAATGTGCAACGATATCATCGAATCAGTAGAACATTGTACTTTCGATTATAGAAACGTGGGAAAACATCTTCGAACGATGGAAATTGTAGGACTTCATTAATTCCATCTTCATTATCGAGACTGTTTTTTTTTTCAGTAGTGATAACCGTATTGCATGTATAATAGGGATTGTACCAAACTTTCTTTCGAGGAAAAAGAACTTTGATATCTTCAAAGGTGTTGTTTTAAGTAATGACTTCCTTGACGAGAGTCTCACCCAGTATGTGAGGGCGACGGCTCTTACTATGGTAAGCGCTTAACAGGTACATTGTTGCATATGATAATGTTTTGGTGGACTAAAATCTTACTCTGTAAGTAAATGATAATGTTAAATTTTACCGTTAAACGTTTATCAGGTAAGTGTTTGGTAAACGGTCTGTAAATAAAATTTGTTGTAATCTTTAAGGAATTTTTCTTTAAAATGAGAGAATTATTCTTGGAAATTGTCTTGCTACAATCGCCAACAAATATGGGGGGGCTTTCATCACCTACATAGAACTTTCCTAGGGATTTTTTTTATTACTAAAAATAGATATATATTTTTTTAATATCGACTTTTTTAATATATATGTCAATTTACGTTTATAATATATAAGCAAAGGGTATGTTGGACCGTGAAAAAACATCAAATATCTGAAAGTTGAATATAAGTTTGGTATATATCTGAGTTGTTTTAAATTTCATGATCTGAAAAGTCTTGGATTATATCTTAATGGATGATACATTATTTCCGGTGATTTGTTTAGTGTTGGCATCGGTATTGGTTGTCTTGTTTATGTTGAGCGGATGTTTCAAAAAGGATGACGAACAAGTTGACAATAACCAAGCTAAGAAAGACGGTTCTCGTGAGAAAGGTAATCCTCGTGAAACTACTATCGATTGTTGTGGTGGTGTTGGTGGTGGAGACGGAGGAGATGGAGGTGGTTGTGGCGGTTGTGGTGGCGATTGACAACCTATCGGTTGCAACCATGCACCCTCATGTTTACACTTTATTTGTATCTTTTTATCATTTAATGTTGAATAAAGAATTTAAAATATTCGAAGAAAAGAATGACATGTATTTACGTGATTGGTAGGACTGAAATGTGATAGAAAATTTAGTGACAACAGATTTTTATTCAAAAAGTAAAGCATGAATGATTAATCCAAAAAAACGTGTTTATGTAACACCCCCCCCCCCCCAACTATATACCATTTTACTAACTTTTACATTAACTTAAAACTTGATCAAAGTTATCGTCTTATTGGTAACACACAACTTGAACAGTCAAGGATTTCATATGATCTCATTTTCTATCAGCTTGGGATGGATTGTTGTTTCTCGATCTAGGGTTTGTCCCGAGTTGCAGAGAAGTTGTTTCGCTTGTGTCTGTTTTCCATTTACATAAACTCTAACTATTTTATTAGGATTTTACTACACAAAAAAAAATCTACTTAAGCGTTCAACCAACCATTCCTTGTAAAAACCCTAGCAGCCTTGTTGACCAACAATTTTAATCTGAATTTTATATTTTTCTTCGCTACTAATTCTTATTTAATAGTTTTAACTTTAACTTGGTTTACAAGTTCTGTCATTGTTGTTACTGTTGATGATTTTAGTGTCATCAAGAGTTTTGGTGTAATAGTAACTTACATGGGATCGACTAGGTGGCAAGACAAGCATAGCATGGTGAGTGGGATACTCACAAATGTTGTATCTATCACCTTAAATCGTCATAAGGTAGGGGCAAGAGGTTATGCACTTTGCGAGGTCTAAGGTGCAGCGCCTCTGTCGTTGGTCCCTAAATATTCTAAGTGTATTTCCGAAGGCAAGAAACCTCATTAACTCAGTTCAGAATGTCTATGAAGACTAACTCATAAGCTTATGAGTTCACGTTCAGAATTTAAAAGCTTATGATTCTAAATACCTTATGATTAATGTTTGATCTTATCCACCCACACGCAGTTACGTAACTGTTGTGCAGTTATTAGAATCGCCTGACTAACCTGTAACCGTCTATCTCTCCTATAAATGTGTAAATCGTTGAATCTAGGTGTATATATACTTATCGATTTTATAGTCTTTAAAATTAGAGTGATCATTGGATTATCCCAATACTCAATTCGTGATATCCAAGACAATATACGGTCGAACTAACGTATTTGGAAAGCAAACATATTGATTTATCGATATATTTTGATTAAGGAACCCTCGATTTCTAACAATTACCACATTTTTATATATATATATATATATATATATATATATTAATTTAATTAGTAGTAAATGTTATTTTTAGAAACTTTATCTTTTATTATTTACCAACAGGCTATAGCACTTACTCCTGTTCATTACATTGAAGCGCATAATTGGTTGAAGATCATCAGACGTTTTAAATAAAAGACGATATATGTCCTATTAACCAGTTTCATGAAAGTTAATTAATCGTCATTACTATCACATATCAATTGGAATATCTTAACATAATTTAAAAAGATCTCTACATTTTCTAACATTCGATAGTTCGTATCATGTAATCGTTAAAGAATATCGTTGATATATTTCCTTAAGAATTAATTCTTTTTAGACGATATTTAAAACTAATTTATTATAGTTTTATTGAGGGGGTGTTTGGGATTGCTTATTTAAAACAACTTATGTTTTTTTTTGTAAAAGTGCTTATTAACTTATGTGGTATCAAACCGGAGTTTTGTAAAAAGTGTTTGGATTAGCTTATAACGGTACCAAAAAACAATAAGCTGATAAGTTATTTTTTAGTGTTTGGCAAATTTTGCTTATATACGTAAAATGACTAAAAAGGACAGTTTTCTATATTATTGACTTATTTGATTTTTTTTAACATGCAAAAAATTATTTTTCATCATTTATAATAATATCTTTGACAAAAAATTATATCAATAAGATTAATAATTAACAAACATTAATAAAACAGGGTTAGAATGGTAAACTGATAATAAGCAGTTTTTCATAAATCAAGAAAGACTAACTTATCAAAAACTGCTTATTACCAGTTTGGCACCGGTATAAGCAGTTTTATTTTTCCTAATTCAAACACTGACATTTAGTTTATCACCGATGTCAGACTGAAATAAGTCAAAAAATACCTAAAATAAACAATTCCAAACACATCCTTTATTGATTGTGATTTTTTTTAAGAAATGTTGAATTCATCAAATATAAGGAAGCTTTCATCATGTACCTTCCTTGAGCTTTCCTAGCAATTTTTTATCATTAGAAGATGATTTATTTTTGTTACTATTAACTTATATTAATATATATGTCAATTTACGTTTATAATATATAAGCAAAAGGTACACCGTCTAAAGGTTGAATATAAGTCTTTCGTATTTAGTTGTTTTATTTTTCATCGTCTGAAAGTCTCGTATTATATCTTCATGGGTGATGCAATTCTAGTGGTTGTTTTAGTGGTGGTGTCTGTGTGCGCCTTGTGCATTTTGTTTGCATGTTTCACAGCTAATCAGGAGGACGAACGAGTTGACAACAACCGAGTTGAGAAAGGTAATTCTCGTGAAGTTGCTATTAGTTGTCCTGGTGGTGATGGAGGTGGCCACGGGGGAGATGGTGATGGTGGTGGAGGTGGGTGTGGTGGCGGTGGTGGGTGCGGTGGCGGTGGCGGGTGTGGTTGACAACATCAGTTGCCTTCATGCACCCTCATGCTTACACTTTATTTTTCTCTTCTGTCATTTAATGTCAAATAAGTAATGGGTCTTTGTTGGTGTATTTATATAATTTTTTGATATTGTCATGTATATTTGGTTATCATATAAAAATCGTTTAAGACTTTTATCTAAAATTTCGATTTTCTACGAATTTTGAATGTCAAGTACATTATTTTTAAAATTGACATGAACATATTAAAAGTCACTGATGAGACCTAAAAGAATATGTTGTCTTAAGTTTCGTGTTTATCAATTAGACAACGTCATATCAGTTTGTTTAGGATAAAGAATAAAAGATGAATTAAAACATGTATTTAAATGAATGGTGAGACAGAGAACTAACAGGGAATTTGAAGACAACGGGTTTTCATTTTAAAAAATAGAGCATGAGTTATTAATACAAAAAAAAAAAAACATGTTTATATACCACCCCAAAAACCCGCAAAATTAAACAGTCTTAATAACTTTTAAATCAACTTAAAGACGTGATTAAAGTTATTGTTTTGTCGATAACATGCATAAAACTTACATTTATAAGGATCTCACATATCTCATTTTTATAAGACGGGATGGTTTTTCATTTCTCGATTAAGTGTTTGTCTCGGGTTGTTAAGTTTATAACTATAAAAAAGAGTACTATATTTAACATTTAGGTTTCGGCATAACAAAGCTTGCACTGTCTTTACGCGTTTTCCTGTTCACGTCTTTTGTCTAAACTGGAAACTATAACGAAAGAGAGCGGAGGTCCCTTACCCAACCAGAAATCGAGGGGATTAATATAAGTCCTTGGTATCACATTTGTTTTGTTAAAAAAAGTTTCAGGTTTTCTTTTCCAAAAAAGGCATGGGGCATTTGAAACCATAAACCTTCGATGAAATTTCTATCAAGAGGTTCATCGTTTTGAGTTTTGCAAAGTTACTAATGATTTCTCTGACTGTTTGTCTGGACACCGACGGTTAACAAATAAGAAAAGAATTCTACCATATATTTGATTAATTTAGGGTGTGTTTGGGACAAGGGAAACGGTAAAACAAGATTGAACAAGAACTTACAAGACTGAAATAGGACAGAAGCGAGTAAAACGACAAATTTGTATTTCATATATATAATTACATACATACACATATATGTTTTCTATTAATTATTCAACAATATAATGATACTAAAAAAAGTACATTCATATAAAGTTAATTAATATTATATCAAAAGTTTGTTATCACATATTCATAATAGAACTTGGAAAGATTTTACAACTTTATTTTAACTCTGAGTCATTGACGTGTGTGAATCCACAAACCGTAAGTAATGTGATTAATTAAGTTTGTAAAAATATAAAATCTAAAAGTTACAAGTGTAAAAATACAAAAGTCAAAAAAATTGAAAAACGTTAGAGAAACGCACGCCATGACGGGCCTCAAGACACCATGGCATGTAAAACTATATCTCTCATGGTTTCACAAATCCATAAATGTTACATACTCACGGTTAAAATGAAGTTGTAAAATTACTTTTCTAAGTTCTATTTTAAATATTTAATCAAAAACCTATTTTTGTAATAATAATCTATATGAATTTTCTTCTTCTAATATGAATGTACATTTTTTTAATATCATTATCTAATTAGATAAAATATAGAAAATATATATCTACATATATAGTTTTATATATGACATATTTGCCATCATACATCATGCCTAGAAAAATATCGCGTCCTCTCCATGGCACACCTTGCCGCCATGTCATGTCTCACGTCTTTTTGAACCTTTGGCGTGAGTCATCCCTTGTATAAACGCTATGGAGCTTAATGTAATGGCGAAGACGTGTCTTACGTCATACGTGCTATGACGTACGCCATGGCGTGCCTTTTGGAATACTGAAAATAGATGGAACAGAAAAACTGAAAAACAAGATATAAGACAATATACGTTACTAAACTACCCATGTCAAATTAAAATCTTTACAAATTTTTAACCCGCCTACCTCCCTCCCTCTCGCTATTCCTTTCGGTGTGCCAAATACACCCTCATTGGTGATAAACAAGAAACAATTTAAAAGCAAAAATACATACAGAATTTAAACTGGAACATCACCATATATAGCAGACAATCAAACTGCATTTCTTTCTCAATGTTGAAACATACAAGTTGTAATTGTAATAAGAGGGCACAAAACAAACAACATAGATATAATGCTGTTCAAATATCTAACCTTAACATGTGATCAACTATGTGTTCGTAAAGAAATTGACGAATTCCGTCTCTTCCAACAGTCGATAAGAAGTTGGAATTAACGAGTCGTTCTAATCGATCTTGACCGATGAAAAAAGATAGTGAACAAAACAGAAGGATGTGATCAAGCCAATGGTGCCAGTAGCCAGCATGATCGCAACCGCTATGATCAGCGAGTAACCAAGATAGAGTATAGCTGATACTGGACCGCTTAAACTCTGCAGTTCAAAGACCAAATAGTTTATAGAATACAAGAACACATAGAGCGAAACCGATCCAGAAGCATAAAACGCTTTCCACCACCACTGCCAGTCTTCGACACAAAGATGCATGTAAGTGAGGACAACGGAAACTTCTGCACAAACAACGACCAACAACAGAAGAACGACGAGCAAAAATCCAAATACGTAGTAGAATCTTCCAAGCCAGATGCTAGAAAGGATGAAAAAGAGTTCGATAAAGAGGGTTCCAAAAGGAAGGGTTCCAGCACCAAGAACTAGTAGCCATGAAGGGTATTTTCTTGCAGGGATTTCCCTGGCGATTTGGTTGGTTCGAACCGGGTATTGCCATGGCTCGGATCGAGTCCCTAAGTATCCTCCTAAGAGGGTGAGTGGGACCGAGATGCAAAACCAGAGTGATAAAATTATGAAGTACAAAGAGATGGGAATGGCACCAGTGCTTTTACTGCCCCAAAGAATGAAATTTAAGACAGTCAGGATGATGAAAACGACCCCGGGGAAGAAACAAGCAATGGACCAAGAAAGAGATCTCCATCCTTCGGATGTACCCTTGATGATACGCCATAGATATACACCAGCATAACCGGCTCCAGTTCCTAAGAAAAGATAAAGTATGATCATTCCTGTTAAAAGCATACCTCGTGAAGCTGGTGACATAAAACCCAAGGCAGCGAATACGATGGTGACCACAGCCATTCCTGTGATTTGAACCCCATCTCCTATCATTACACATAGAAGTTTGGAGTGAGTTGGTTCGCGAAACACGTCACCAACAACAAGTTTCCACCCTGACAGTTCCTCGTTCATTTGTGCTTGAGATTCTTTGTCAAGTTCTTCATAACGGGTGAGATCCCTTCTCACTGTTCTTAAGAAGATAACAAAAACAATACCAGCCAAAAAGAAGATCACCATCAATGAATTAAGAATGGAGAACCAGTGGACACGAGCACCTTCCATCTTCAGATAAGCATCCCAACGAGATGGCCATTTGATATCACTCTTCACGAATTCAACCTCATAGGTAAAAGATATTCTCTCTTGTTCCCTTATAATTTGAGACTTATCCAGGTCCAGTGGGCAGTTCACAGATGGCACTTCATCATATCGATGGAGTTTAGCCATCTTTTCAGGTTCATATTTAACACTGCATGGGAAAACCTCAAAACCAACAATCTCATATCCAGAAGCTTTCTTCTCATCTTCAGCTGCTGATATTACACCCATACCTTCTTCTCCTGTCCCAAATATCTGGACACCTGTGCCTTCGTACTCGTGCACAAGGACCTTGAACTTTAGGTGATTGATAATGTAATCATCATCGCTGTTGGGAGGGGTGTATCCAACAGGGAACCCAGTCCACTGAACTTTAAGTCCATTCTGGTTGGCAAACCTCATTGCAGGCAAGTTATCCAAAATCATATTAACTTGATACAAATCACGAGTTCTCTGTTTTAAGAGCTTAACCTCATGCTCACTTAATGGATGTGTTGTGCATAGGAAAGCAGTCTCATTGACATTCATCCGGAAACGATAGGGAGAATTATCAATCTGGTCTCCCATAAGTAGCTCTCCAAGATTCTCTGCACTTTTCTTTATCCCCCCTGGAGGTGTGCAGTATGGTAGACTGTAATAACTAAAGGGAAGCTCTGTCTCGATTGATGTCAAAGAATTAACTTTGGCATATATTTCATCACGTGTTGAATACGTATGCATGTAGCTTCCAGGCAAATAAAACCCATTACAAATATGTGAAACAAAAATCACATAAGTGAAAAGAAGCCAGTAAGTTCCTCTTGAGATCAATGACAAAGCCATTGGTCTTCAGGAACACCAAACAGATATCTGGAGACTCACTCAACTTAAGCCACGGATGCAGTCACGGGTGTCACAAAACCTACAAGGTACAAAATGATTGTCAGTTCTCCGGTTGTTCTCTCCAACCATATCAGTTACAAGCTTAGCAATGATGGATCTTTAAGGGTCCTAATCAGATTTAACCGTTTACTACTTTTTTCCCTGGTTTTAGTTTTGTTCAGTCTTCATATAAAGCAGGATGAACTGAGAGATTGCCACAATGCCAAATTCAAAGGAATTGTCTTCACATAGTGAACCAAAGTAAAATTAATAAAACTAACAGATAAGTCAAATGTAATCGCATCTAATAGGCTTAAGAGACCACAATAGAATATTAAGAAAAAACAAGACTCTTTCTTTTTGTGTAAAAAATTATTTAGTGCTCTCCTTTTCTCTGAGAATAAACTCGGTATGGTAATAAGGCCTTGAGAACTTCCCATTTAAGAATAATCAATTTAGTGAAATACCAGCAAGGAAACAAATACCTACAGGCTACAGCAGCAGGAACAACATCACATGTATTTATTCTAAATCAGCTCAGATTCAACTACTTTTTGTAATTACAGATTCAGTTGTTCCAAATTAAGAAAATCATCCAATGGTTCAATTAGATCAACCAAAAATGAGTACATTCCTCTGTTCCATAAGAAATGGCTTCCTATGTTTTGGAACGAATATACATCATAAATGCTGTTTTGAGTACAGCTTCTTCTACTTGTGTATTTACACTAAAAACTGAATCCATAAGTTAATAAATGAGCATACACTGAGGAATTAATATACATAAATCTAACTAATCTCAAAATCGGAAAGAATAAAAAAAGGAAAACAGATCTGGAGTAGTAACAGATAGATCAAGAACACCGACGGTATTAAAATCCTAAAGAATAATAGTAATAATAAGCTGTAACAGAAGCTAGTTAATTCTACTTCCGGATGCATAACTAATAACTACACACACACACACATATATATACACATATGTGTGTATTTAGTATTAAAAAACAAAGTTGAAGATGGAGAGATGAGAAACGCACCATTTGTAGATCTGGAAAGTTGAGTGGAACAATGGCGAGGGTGAGGTGGAAGGAACTCCTTAGGGTTTAATGAAGAAGAAGAGGATTGAAATGACAACCAGAGGGAATGAATTCGGAGGTCGGTGTGGTTTTTAGATGCGATCTACTTTTCCTGTGTGAGTGCGTAAAACGTCGTGTATGAGTTACCTATCGCCCTTTATATATATATTCTTTTGAGACCTTAAATCCTTTTAATATTATTTAGAGTGAATTACAAGTTTAGTCCATATGGTTTGTTAAAAGTAACACTTTTTATCCATATAATTTAAAAATTACAAGTGGTTATTTTGGTTTGAAAAACGTTTGAATTTGTCCCTTCCTTTAAAGATTGTTTAAAGAATATCCTTAACTGAGTATTATTTTATCCATTTTTTTTATCTTTTATCCAATCAAAATCGATTTTATGATTATGGTCTATTGGTCTATGTGGTTTTTTATTGGGTACAATACAAAAAAGAAATCGATAAAAAAATAAGCATGCCCCTCATTTAATGACCATTAGAGGAAGTGATCAAATCCAACGTTTTTGTAAACTACGATGATTATTTTGTAAATTTTGAAACTATTAGGATAAAAAGTGTTGATTTTTGACAATCTATAGTAGGGGTGCTCAAAAACTCGATCAACTCAATCCAAACCCAACGCGAATATAATTCAACCCGAGGTAACTCGATGTGTAATCGAGTTGTAAAAATTTTAACTCATAGGTACTGGGTTGATATTGGGTTAGTATTATTTGAACCAACCCACCCGATGAACCTGATATTCTTTTATTTCTTGGATTTAATACAATTGTTGATTTTTTATTAATATATATATATTAGACAATTACATTATCACGTATGCTTTTCATATACACATATTTTCAATATATTCACATCTAATATATAACTCATTGATATATATATATATATATATGTATGTATATATATATATATATATATATATATATAGACTTGGGATCATGTGAAACCAATGGTTTTTTATGAGACCTGTAAGACCAATTCTCAACCCTTGGATTAGATTTACAATCGTCAGATCTGAACATTTATAAACGCCACGAGACTTCTCAATAATTACAAAATTGTCACCTTG
>NC_037529.1:66474088-66484282 GCF_001531365.2 Cynara cardunculus var. scolymus
CCTATATATATATATATATATATATATATATATATATATATATATATATATGTTTAGTAACTTGAACATATATATAAAAATTTAGAAAATTAATTGAATGTGATATACGTAAGAAATATGAATAAGTTGTATCAAATGGTTGATGATGAAAAAGAAATTATGAGTAATGTACCAAAGTATCAACCCGACCAACCCGTACGATTTGAGTTGGGTTGGGTTGTATTTTGATTTAAGTTGGGTTGGGTTGTATTTTGGTTTGGTTTGGATTGGGTTATACTTTGGTTTGAATTGGATTGGGTTAAGATTTTTCAAACCATAAGAACTGGATTTGATTGTTGACATGTCTTCAACTCAACCCATGAACATCTCTAATCTATATAAACCAAATTTATAGTTCACTATGTTGTTTAATTTAATGTAGTTATTCACACAAAACAAATACTGTCGTGAACTTTTGTGATCTTTATGCTGTTTTTTATTTAAATATTTAATTTTTTAAAATAAAATTTTAATATTTTATTGTGAATATTTGGTACTTTTTGCTATACAAATTTGGCAACATTCAAATTTTCTGAAGTAGTTTAACAATTTCAGGAGAGGTAGGTGTCCATTTTCAAATCATAATAAATGAATTTTCATTATTTTTATAAATATCTCAATATTGAGTTACATTGGTTGTACAAATGTGATGAGTTGCATTTGAAACGTCATATATATATATATATATATATATATATATATATATATATAACAAGAGGTTGGTTATTATACAACCCTTGACATTTGTGCAACCAATACAACCCAATCTCAACCGTCCATTTCATTTGATTAATATGTAATTTCATAGAAATTTTGGTTGTTTTCTAATATAAAGTATTGATCATAATTAATGAATCATATTCATATTCCATAAATATTCAAATCATAATAAATGAACTCTCATCATTTTCATAAATGTCTCAATTTATTGGGTTGCATTGGTTGTACAAATGCGATGGGTTGTATTTGAAACAAACTCTATATAACAATATCAAAATAAATAATATATGTATGATCTGATTTATTTAAATTTTTTTAAAAACTAATCATATTAAATACGATTAAATTTTATTATTTTATTGTAATGATAAAAAAGATATGGTCTTAATGTTTTAATGTAATTAAAGATTTAATTTAAACAAACTATATGTTATTTTATTTAGAGTGAATAAAATAAAATATGGTTTTATGATTTGATTTGTTGAAATTTAAAAAAATAATTATGTTAAAGATGACTTAATTTTATTGTTCTTTTTTCTATCTTTGCAATAAACAAGTTTATTATCGATATTTTAACATCAAAATAATTGAAAACCACTAAGAAATGAACTCCAATTTTATCATCCTAAAATTGTGTTTCTAGTTCTATATTGTTTTCGTTCAAAAACTCAAAATCAACTGTTTAGTTTTTAATCAAATGAAAGATCCATATATATATATATATATATATATTATCTTTATAACTTAAAGTTGAACAGATCCATATATTAACTTCAATCAGGTTTTCATACTGAAATAGATAAAAATACTAAAACAATAAATTAAATGGTATTGATATTTAAGGTTTTATATTTGAATATCTTTGCTATGCATTTTATAACCTTGTTGCTACTCCCCTGAAAAATAAGGTCCCCTCTGTGAAATTGATATTCCTCGGTGAAACAACACTATCACTCAGACGCCCACTCTTGTCATCTCTGTTTCAAACCAAATGCACATCTTTTGTTTCTCACTTTCTTAGAGGCTGTTTGTCAATTGCTGAATAGTTTGGTGCAGAATGATTAAGTGGTCGAAATGATTAAGAGACTCTCATGATATAATGCAAAATGAAATATAATTGTTTGGTAATCGTGTACACTGAAATTGGGGATCTTAATAATTAAGAGAGATCCATGATACAAATCATTCAGAGGGTTTTAGAACCATTAAGAGATAGTCTTCTTTTTTTTACCAAACAAGATTCACCTCTTGACGATTCAGATATTGCCTCTTAATGGAACTATTAAGAGGTAAACAAACAACCCCTTACCCATCATTATTCATCTTTTTATTGAAATCTTAAATCAAAACAAATTTACTCCGAAGATCTTCCCGTTTGGAAACATCTTTAAGCAAATCCCACTTCATATTAACTAAAGAAAGTATTGAATTCAAGTCGTTTGAAATGCTTCAATTGCAATTAACGGTCAGTATAATCAGGTATACAACTTTAAATTAAAATTTAGTTAAATTTTCCCATGAATACGTGCTTAGAGGTCATATTAAAGTTATATATACTTAAATGATCCTCATCAGTTATCGGTTGTTTTGCAACAAATGGTTGAATTCATATAGTTTATGATAATTGCAATTGCAAATACTAAATTTATGAAACTATACAACAAGTGATGATATATAGGGATGGAGTAGCAACAAGGTTTCTGTTTCCTTAACATACCATTAATTTTGTTACAAATTAATAATAATATTAAAATATTTCGAGGAGATTCTGCACATATAATAATAAGGAAGGAAAACAGTGGTCTAGTGGAACTTAAGGCTGGTCAAGACATTGTTGTTGACAGGGTCAGCCAAATGGTCCAGAAGGTTCTGGAAAGGTCCAACCCCAGTCACCAGACCTTGAATGAAGTAACCCAAGATGGCTAACATAGCCAATCTACCATTCTTGATCTCCTTTAGCTTCAATTCCTTCATTGATTTCTCATCTTTCCCAAACCCTAATGGGTTGAAAAACGGCCCACCCGGGTATGCTGGATCACCCGACCCGGAAAACCCCTTCTCTAACCCCAAGAAGTATTGTTTCCCCATTGAACCTGGGTTGTACCAATCTTGGAACCTTCTGTGCTCTGCAAAACCCATGAATGCCATTTCCATGACGAATAGGGTGTAAGGGTCAGCCCAGTAGTTATAAGTGCCGGCTGGGGGAATGACACCGGTCTGGAACCAGGGGAGGGCGGTCTCAGCTGGGATGAGCCCAAGTTTGCCGAAAATCTCTGGTGCAATGGCTCCAGCTGCACCCAACATGGCGAACCGTCCATTGATAACCTCTCCGTAAGCTAGCCACCTGGGTTCGATGAACCCTCCGGTGCCTTCTGGGTCTGAGAGACCAAGTGGGTCGAATCCAAAGTCACCTGGGAGACTGTAGATTCCAAGATTCATGAGAAATATATTGAACCAGTTCCATATTGACTTTCAAGGTCAAATTTTGATCTTCAAAATTGAAACTTTTGATTCTATTACCAAACAAGCACGTGTCTTTATCTCTTTCTAGCACTTTATTTTCTCAGAAACTTTGAACTAGCACTCATGTCAATCTTTTAAGTTGAAAATCAACCTATAACAAAGCCGGGTTTATAAGACATCAAATAACTTTTAGGTGTTTTATAAAAATATCAAGAAAACATTTGTTACGACGTCAGAAAAACGTGTTATAAACTTATTACAACATCTCTTAGATAGAAAGTTTTGTTGTTTGATTCTATCAATTAAGTTTTATAAAGGAATCTATTAGGATGATTAAACATTTTTATCCCAGTTTTATTGCAGTGGCAATTGACTCCAAAATTCAAAACTATATCTTTCTTAATGGAATGAAACAGTGTATATCAAGATTCAAGATTTTGCTATGAATTACCTCCCATCCAAGTAAGAGAGAGACTGCTTGGATGCAAACCACAGTTGTCTGTTAGCTCCTTGCTGATACACATAGGACAAGACATCAAGTAATGATCAAACTCACACACACACACACACATAATACATATATACATATATATATATATATATGACAGTGAGCATAGATAAGAGCATGCACCTTAACAGGAGGAGTGGAAGCAGCTTTGACAAGAAAGGAGAGCTTTCTTGAAGGGGACTGAACAGGCCTTGCTCCAAAGATTTGTCTAGCAGACTCCACTGAGGAGGTGAGTGATGAAGATGAGACCAAAGCTTGAGTTGCCATGATCAAGATCTTGGGTTTCTTGAAAAGATTTGGGGTTGCAGTGCCACCATGAGGGAAAGGGAGGAGGAAACATAAGGGCAAAGGTTGTGGGCCTGGTGGGATTGAGGTTGTGGTTGGTGTTGAGTCACCCTGAATTTGCAGATGAGGTTTGGGATCATCTGTTCCAATCAGGTTTGCACATGTGTCATCTCTTACTTGGATAAGAGATTTTTATCTGTCTTCTCCTCTTACCATATTGGTGGCCTTGAATTGCCTATTTAGTTGTTGGTAAGATGTATTCAATTTTATCAAATTCATGTATTAGTTTTGATGGATAAAATGTTTATCTTGTAATGTATGATAATATGAATATTTGTTTATGATGTGGTTACAAAAGAGTTACAGTAAAGCAGAGGATAAACTTGATATTTATATGTTATAAAATCAGTAAGTTAGCAATAAAAATAGAAAAAAATTAGAATATATTAAAACTTTGTTACAACAAAAATGAGATTTTCAAACTTTATTACAGTGATCGAGAAAAAAATAAGATCGAGTTGGTAAGAACTATTTCATTTCTATGATAGATGATCAGTCACACTGGAACTGAGACACGACCTAGACTCGTAGATTTTCTTTTATGAATTGTGCAATTAATTTCAAATAAGTCGTAAAAAATGCAAAATGAAAAAGTCGTCTAATTCAAAACCCATCAATATTCTTTTTCTTTCTTTCTATCATCCTTCTATATTGATATTGTTTACCAAAAACACAGGTCTCGGCAAAGTCGTCCCTTGGATGAATAGAGAGGGAGGGCAAAGCTTTTAGTTTTTCAAGAGGTTCCTTTTTTAGGGTACTTCTGGGAGCTAGAGTATCATAAGAGTTTTCGCTGGAGCAGTGAAATGCGTAGAGATAGGAATTCCACGTTTGAAAAAAAGAACCTAGGGCGTAGTTTGTTTATTTCAACTCATTAACTAATTCATTATGGGATTGATTGTTTTCCATACAAAAATCTCTATTTGATAGGGTTTCTTCCTATACTTATGACTTCCATTGCACCCACGGGTCGTGAACTTCTTTTCCTGGAGAAGAAGCAATAACGGTACTACATCAACCTCGCATACCGGGTAATATATACTCATCCGTCTGCCACTAGAAACACCACTTGGTGTCCAACTTGCATGTGGTGAAATGGTAGACACACGGGACTCAAAATCTCGTACTAAAGAGCACCCAATTTTTTCGATTCTCCAAATAGAACTAAAGCAAATTGCAGTGTATTACATTTTGCTCTTTAGCTAGATGGTTCCTTGTATTTTGATATATTTTACCCTTTAGTAAATTTCAGTGTATTTTCAAAATAAATGGGCTCCCATCAATTTCCGAACGGATAAAAAATGGCTCAGAAAGAGGTTTGTTTTCTGATATAAACTACTTTAGTTTTGCACCATTTTAGCATAGATTAACCACCTTCAGAAAACGCTCCTTGGGTTTTTTTATTAAAACCCTAACCGCCCACCTTTGCAAGCTTACGAGTAGTTGGCTAAAATGCAATGTAAAGCTTTATTTGATGTATTTCGTCAGTTAGATGTGTCATTTTGAACAATACATGTTGAATAAACCACCCAATTTGTACAAACTATGCAAACCACTCTCATCCGTTGATTTCATTGTTTAATCTTATGAAATTTTATAGATCTAAGTACTTTTTGGTTCAAAAAATGTTTAAGAACTTAATCGTTCAAAATATGAATGTTCATTGGCTTTTTTTCAGACTTTTTTTTTATTATTTTACCACATTAACCAGTTGTATAAGCTATAAGGATGTATCCAACATGTTTTAGAAAGTCCAATGAGTTATTCAACATGTTTTGAAATGTCCAAGAATTTATTTATTCTAAAAAATTATTTAAAAACTTAATTATTCCAAACACTAAAGTCCATTGAAGTTTTTTAGACTTTTCTCTATTTTAAATGGTAAAACGTGAGAAGATTCTGAGAGAAAAAAATTAATATTTTTTATCTTTGTTTTAGGTAATAAAAAAAAACAGAAAGCATGTACCCAATTGAAATATAACAAGTAAAAGCATTTCACGTAGATTATTGAAAATGAAAAAGAAATTGTTTTTGAAGTTTTTCAGTATATTCCCTTGGTTTATTCAAAATGAAGAAAATTTAAAGGATTTTCTAAAGTTTATTGCAAATAGAGAGAAATGTTTTTTTTTTTTTTTTGTATTTTTTGAATATTTTAATAATACTAGAAGAGTATTTGTGCAATGCAGCGAGATACATCTCAATTTTAATATGCTATTTTATTATTTGTTTTGTCGATGTTATAATACGATTTTATGTGTTTTTAAGAAAACAATAATGATTTTTTTTTTTTGAATAAAATACAAATTTGAAAATATCATAAAAATTTTAAAAAAAATATATCAATGTCAATATCAAATCAATTATTTAAAAGTTCTCATTTTTTATGTAATTTATTTAATTTTTTTATTATAATTTAATTTAAGTTTAACAATAAAATAATTTATTTTTGGTTTAATAATATAATATTTTATAAAGATAATAATTAAGTATTCTATTAAAATTCAATGATTATCTCAATTACATATTTTTTTATATTTAAAATGAGATGTTTATCATGTATTTAATTATGTTTATTTGCAGTTAGTTACACGAATTCAGATATGAAGCTTTAATAAGTTGTACTTACGCACAATCTACTTGCAATCTTGAGTTTTAGGTAATATATGCATTAATAAACAATATTTTATGCATAAAAAATGGTTTTTAAGAGTTTTTATCAAATATTTTATAATATAGTATAGATAATTAATATTAAAAACTTGTTTAGTTGAATGTAATTTCTTTAGCTTTTATTTATTTCTTTTTAGAGTATTTAATTATGGAGTTGGAAATGTTTGATAGAAATTAAAATAAATACATTTCTATGTAATAGACAAAAGGGTCTTCAGTCTATTATATTATCCATGTTATTTAATAGATCCTAATTTTTATTTTTATTAACCTGGATATCTAACTTATTATGCGAGCCGGTTAATCTCAGGACTACCCTTTGCTTTACGGATAGCCCGGACTCACCACATTTGAACCTCTGTGGTTTCAAAGGGATTTTTATGCCTAATTGAATTTGAACTTGAGACCTCCAGGCACTTTGACTTTTGGATCTCAAACTCAAAACAATCAGACATCATCCTTTGGTTTCTTAAGTTTTTTTTTAAACACTAAAATTTTATATTTTATTAAAATTGAAATAATTTATATTTATTTGTTGTATATAAATATTATATATTAAAATAATATATAATATGATTACAGTTATAGTGATGACATGTATGTATGTATCATTGGCATACTTACTTTTATGAAGTCAAACTTTAAAAACCAAATATTTTCTAGAATATTTATTTATTATATTGGTTTTAAATAAAATTCAGCATAATTATTAACAGCAAGTCTATAGCTTCAATTACCATTGAAAATCAATACATTTGCTCATTGAAAATAATTAAGTTTATATTTGAATAAAATTTAAATATTTATCATCCATAATTAAATATTAGAAGGATACTCGTGCAATGCATCGACACACATTTCAATTTTAATGTTTTGTTTTGTTTTTTTATTTATGTTGATATAATACGATTTTATATGGTTTTGAGAAAACGATAATGTTTTGTTTTTGAATAAAATATAAATTTGAAAATATCATATAAAATTTACAAAAAACATATCAATATTAATATCAAATTAACTATTTAAATTCATTGATATTATCACACCATTATTAATAACTTAAATTATCATTAAACATAAAATGGTAGAGTGGAAACGTCTATTGAAGACATTATAAAATATATGAAATTCAATTTAATATATAGGTTAATTTAATATTTAATTATTAGTGAAAATTATCTTAAAAACATAGATAAATTAATAAATCAAAACCAATATCATTTACTATTAATATTAGGCCAAAATCAAAAAATACTAACATACTTTCATAATTCTTTTTATTATAATATTGTATTTTCAGTTTTTCTTATTATAACAATGTACATTCAAACTATTTTGTGGTAAAACGTTGTAATTTGAAATTTTTTATTATAGGATTGAGTAACTTTTTGATTTAAATTTACATTTTATACCAGGTTTTCATACCACCTTACTGTCTATGTAGGTTGTTCACATGTACTATAGTGATATCACATTTTTTATTACATCATTGTACTTTCAAAGTTATTTTATTATAACATTTAACAGTTCTTATTACACTATTATATTTTTAATTTTAATAATTTATTATTTAGACATTTTACATATTATTTAATAAATATATTAAATGAATTAGAAAATTTCTAAATTATTCATTAATATACCAATATTAATAAAACTAGTTATCTCGCTAACATTTTTAAAAAATATGTGTTTCTAAAAAAAAGAAAAAAGAATTGTTATTTTTTTACCAAAAAAAATATTATCCTTTAAAAAATATATCATACTTGTTTAAAAAATATTGCTTGACAGATAAATATATAAAGTTAACTAGATTTTTTTAATTATTTATTAGTATAACAATATTAATAAAATTGTGAATCACAATTTATCACCCTAACATCTTAAAAATAACTTTAAAAGATATGTATTTTTTTTTGATAAAATAAAAGAAGTGCAACATTTTTACAAACAAAATAGTTATCTCAAAAATAATAAATCATATTTATTTAAAAAATATTTTAAATAAAAAGTCAAAAAAATTAAATGTTTTTTTAAATCATTGCAATGAAAAATGAAAATCATTAATAATAATTTGAAATAGTTTTTTTTATTTTTTAGCCATGTTATCAAAACGATGTGTCATCCACATCATCTCATTAAAGTCAAGCAAGCAAAAAAGGTAAAATAATTAACCGGTTTAAAAGGTAACATGTTACTCATTGCTGTAATGAGTAAATTTTTCAAAATATGATACCCAAATAAAACATAATTTGAAAATACATTGTTGTAATAAGAAAAAATAAAAGTAGAATGTTATAATTAAATAATTTATAAAAATATGTTGTTTTCTTTTGAAAGGCAAAAAAGGAAGGACAAGGAGGAGAGCTTCGGCATGGCCATCACCCTCACCAAGCCAACCAATAAAATTAAACAAAACGATCTAGCAAGAAGCTAGACATAAAAATATGTTGTTATTTCATGCATTTAACCCTTAATATTATGACAATAACTATTGATATTAATATGTGGTGCAGTGCAGTATGAACTACAATCTAAGTAATTTAAAACTGCAAATCAAATTGTATAGTGCAGCATAAAAAGATACAAATTAAATGTAAAAGTTCTAAATCACATGGTTAGACGCAGTGCATGCCAGTTAATTATGGGTATGTTGGGCATCACTACACCTACCTATACTCTCCATAATAATTCATTTATTTTTACTTGCTCCAGATCAAAAATAATGAAATACTTAAAGTCTACTTTAAATTTTAAGTGGTACGGTTTGTAACCCAAGTCTTGGTCTATATTTAACATGTTTTGGTTATTTTTTTTCATAATTTATTATAATTTTTATTTACTGATTCATAAATATTAGACTAGATTTTTAAATTTTCTTAAAAATTTTCCGATATACTTTATGAAACAATATATATAGAGTCCATTTCTTTTACAAACCAAATAAATTGTACAAATTTACGAACAGTTATATGTTATGTTTTGTATATGAAACGATACGTATGGGATTGTAATGTTTATACAATGTTGTTTTACATGTGAAATATTTAAGACTGCTTTTTTTCAGATACAAAACGTTTCTTAATTTAAAATATTTGTATTAATGAATGATATTTAATGCTTAAAAAATGTTTTTTGAAAATTTTACAAAAATTATTTATAATTTATACTATATTATAAAGCATTTAAAAAAACTCTTAATAACCATCTTTTATACATGAAGTACTGCTTATTTATGCATATTATTTAAAATTCAAGATTACAAGTAATTGTGTGTAACTACAACTAATTAAGCTTTATATTTGAATTCGTGTAACTAGTCATTGATAAATACAAGATAAAATTCTTATTTTAAATATAAAATATAATTAGGATAATTATTGAGTTCTAACAGAAAAATTTAGTTATTATCTTTATAAAAGTTATATTATTACATCAAAAATAAATTACTT
>NC_037529.1:66485147-66500558 GCF_001531365.2 Cynara cardunculus var. scolymus
ATTATCCTTAATTATATAAAATGAGATATTTATTCTATATTTGATTATGTTTATCTGTAGTTAGTTACACAAATTCAAAATGAAGCTTTAATAAATTGTACTTATACAAAATTTACTTGTAATTTTGAATTTTAAGTAATATACATCAATAAACAGTACTTCATACATAAAAAATGGTTTTTAAAGTTTTTATCAAATACTTTATAATATAGTATAAATATAGTACAAAAGATAATTGCAAATTAGGTGTTTTCTTTTTTGAATTTAAAATGTTTTATTCATATTGTGTTTCATTCAAGTAAATGGTTTGACTTTCCTCAGTTTTTTCGAACATTTCTTTCGGTAAAACAAATCAAACATTTTGGTGGAGCAGTAAGTAAATAATAATGTTAAATTTTACCAGTAAACATTTACCGAGTAAGTATTTGGTAAATGGTCCCTTAATTAAAAAAAACTTTAACTTAAATTCTTTCCAAAAATAAAACATTGTAATTTATATACGAAATTCAGAAAAAACTGTTGTATTCCTTTCATTCTTTATTATTAATCATATTTTGATTTTAAATATTAGGAAAATTATTTTCAGTCAAAAATTAATATACAAATAAGCAAAAAACATAATTACATCGGAATATATATCACGAAGCATTAAAGACACACAAAAAAAATCAGCGTTAAAAACTATCATAATAAGTAAATAAATAAATTATGATAATTTTGTTATATATTGGGTTCACGTTAGACCAGTCTGTTTTTTTGAGACCACATTTTTATACTTGAAACTTCACAGCAGAACATTGTGAAGGTAAAAAAAATCCGAACCTTCACAGTGTTTTACTGTGAAGTTTCAAGTGTAAAAATGTGGTCTTATGGGTCTACCAAAAATAAGTTGGTCTCACATAATTCCAAATATATATATATGAGGTTTACTTTGCAAACCACGTTATTTGTACAAACCATGCAAACTTCATTCAACAAATCATAATTTCTCATTTTGTTTATTTTTTTGTAATTATGAGAGGTTGATTAATCATTTTTATTGTGGAGGGTGTTAATCATAGACATTATCATTTTTATTATTTTAATTTTAAAGAAATATATGAAACAATTTCATTAAGTATTATATGAAACAATTCTATAACCATATATGAAACAACTTAATAAAAAAAATATTATATGAAACAATTTCACAAGATTAAACAATTTAATGAAATTTTTTTCATAAGATTAAACAATGAAATCAACGGACGAGGATGGTTTGCGCGGTTTGTACAAATTGGATGGTTTGCATTTGATCGATCATCTCTCTTTCTTTCTCTCTCTCTCTCTCTCTCTCTCTCTCTCTATATATATATATATATATATAATGATTGGTTCAAATAAAAAGGCTAATTACCATGAAAAGATGATAAGAACTAAGAAAGGAATTCCCATATATGAATTAATTAAACAATTTATTTGCAAATGTAATGTGAACCAGTTTTACATATTATTCATACGAATTCATTTATGCATCTTCAAATGAAAATTTTTCATTAATTCACACACGAACTCTTTTAATTTCTTTTTTATCTTCTCATAATATTTAGCTTTTTTATTTAACTCTTCCAATATATACAATTATACATATATATATATATATATTGATATTTATAATTTAAAAAAACCCCCAATTAATAAATGACGGGAATAGATTAATTCGTTATATATATACCAGCGTGAAATTATATATTTGTTTGTTGAACATTAACGATAACAATCCAAAAAGTATCATTAATTATTTATTTCGTCATTAATTAAATTACTCATCGAGACTTAAATGCTACCACCTTTGCATGCCTATTTATAAACCCCCCAAAACCACCCCCATATCACCCACCCGCCCCCAATCTCCCCTTTCTTCTTCCTCAGATCCTCCGCCATGTTTTCCTTCTCTGGTCATGCCTCTCGAACCACTCTTCACCCACGGCTTCCAAAGCCTACTCTTCGTTATTCGCCCACAAATGGCTGGTTCTTCTATCCACCATTAACCACCTCCAGTTTCACCACAATTGATCCTTTTGGCTTGACCAACATCCGTCAACCCCCAGTCGATCTTGAACTCAGGTTGGGTCAAGTTGGTCACACCATTTCCTATCAAGAAGCGATGAAAACCAGAAAGGCCACAAAAAGAACCAATAATCATCGTCAAGTAGCCATGGATGGGGTTCCTAAGGATCTTGCACTCACCTTGGGTTATCAGACTTGGTTAAGCTCCTACATTAGGAGAGGCCGACCCATGACTGTAGGCTCTGGAACCCGAACCCGAACCAGAACCAGAACCAGACGTTCTGATGGCTCTAACAAAAATGAGCCTAAAAGACATGACCATTACGAACTTGATGATCTTGATCTAAACAAAGAGCAAGCCGATGATGATGATGATGATGATGATGAAGTCCGAGGGAGGAGTTGCAAGAGAAAAAGAGACTACTATGGACCTTGTGTTAGATGTGGAAGGGTGTTTGATATGTCACAGAGGTATGCTAGTCACATGAGGATTCATTATCAGATGGAGGAGACTGAAGAGGAGAAGATGGCGAGGTTGGCCAAGAAACGCAAACGTTAATTACTTAACTCAAATAGTTTATGGAGATTCTTGCATTTGCTTCAGTCTTTTTCTTATGTCATCTTTTTCATTTCTTGTTCTTAGTTGTTTCTGAGTCTAAGTTTGGTGGTCATGTTATGTAAGATCTCATAATGAGAATTAAGAGCTTAATTTATGTGTTTTAAATCATATATCTAAAACACCACATACATACATACATACACACATATATATATATATATATATATTGGATTTTAAATACAATTCTAGTACCATTTCATTCGAGAAAAGTTATAGCGAAAGAAATCAACTATAAAGTATTGTTATCATTTGCTAGATTTTAGTTGCAGAGATAAATTGATGTCGTTTTGATCGATGACAAGGAATAAATTATACCCAACTAGCCTTTAATTTAGTGGTATGTGAGTTTTTGTTTTTTTGGGAGGTAGAGGTTCATACCTTACCAAATATGAGAAGGATGTGTAAGTTTATTTGTTTTATTTATTATATATAAATATTATATACTTTAAAAATATATATATTTGAATTAAAGTTGTTACCAATAAAAAAGGTCAACTTTATAATTGGCTGGGAATAGATATTAATTAAATTGGAAGAACAAATCTAGGCATAAAATAATAGTGGGTCATAACTATTTTATTTAGGAAAAATCATGTGATTAATACACCTTCTTTCTTTCATAATTACATATTTTCTTTTTTGGGAGAAATTAATTGGATTATATATATATATATATATATATATATATATATATAGGGGTTGGTTATTATACAACCCTCGACATTTGTGCAACCAATACAACTCAATCTCAATCGTCCATTTCATTTGATTAATATATGATTTCATAAAAGTTTTGATTGTTTTCTAATATAAAGTATTGATCATAATTAATGAAACATATTCATCTTCCATAAATATTCAAATCGTAATAAATGAACTCTTATTATTTTCATAAATATCTCAATTCATTGGGTTGCATTGGTTGTACAAATACATTGGGTTGTATTTGAAACAAACTATATATAGGGTTGAGTTCACGTGAGACCAAAGGTTTTCCGTGAAACCCGTAAGACCAATTTATGTTCATTGATCAACTTAATAAGTTTCTGATCTAATTGTCTAAAGTTGCACGGTGACACTTTTGTGATTATTGAGAAGTCTCGTGCCAAATTTGTGATTATGAATGTTCAGATTGTAGATCTAATCCAAGGGTTAAAAATTGGTCTTACGGGTCTCACGAAAAACTTTTGGTCTCACATGATCCCAAGTCTATGTGTGTGTGTGTGTAAATTAGTGGTGTATTTTGATTTTTTTTTTGTTTTTAAAACATTTATGGATTTTATTCGAACAATTACCTAAGTATTATTCTTCCGCTTGAGTTGGATTAAAAGCACGAAAGAATTGAAAGATACATTAGACAGTGAACTATTGGTTCTACGCAATTTCTGGTGATTAATCAACAATTCAAAATTCTTTTCTTGTGTCTTTTTCGCACATTAAAAAGTGTTTCGAAAGGTGTCAGCATATGCACGAAGCCAGAGTCCGACATGATTAAATTTTGTCGATAATTTATTAAAAACAAATAAATTTGGGGTGTAAGACTTGAATGTATGAGACGAAAGGGGTTATTATATAAATAATGATAAGAGAGAACAATAAATATGACGAATAAAACAGTTTAATCTGATCAGTTTTAGTTTCTGAAGTTAATAAAGATCAAATGAATGGATCGAAAAGACTGAACCTCAAATTGGGATTATAATTATTATTAGAGTACGATAATAGATCTATTAATGAAAATAAAGAATGTGACAGATAAATTTTATATAACCGATGATTTCGTCAACGATTTAATTACTTAAATTTATTGCATACGTAGAATAATACGTATACATTAAACATAGAGATCGTTAAACTTAATGAAAACAAAGACCATTAATTTAGTTAACGAAACCAACCTTTGCATGTCTCTGTAACCCATGATTGCGTCTTATGTTAAAAATCCGGTATAATCTGTAAGATTTTTGTGTATTTATACAATTGCAGTTGACGAACATAAAGATTACACATAGCTTAATTAATATTATAATTAAAGTTCGTAATTTATAGTCGTTAAACGTACATACTTGTAGTAGGTTTAATCAGAACAATGAATGATTAAGACAATGATCACAATGAATAATTGTACATATTTTCCACACCCGTGACATTTCATAAATTAGGATTACCATTATTATGTTAATAGTGGATCTGACTTCAATTTTACTATAATTTGTTAGGTTTTACACATTTACGATGTATAATTAATTTTCAAGATCATTTCAATACGTACTTGAATCTTATCGATCTGGACATATTGAACAACTCTGGTTATCCGATGTTGACTGAGATCTCGATTTTTATAATAAATGTGAGTTTTGAGTTATCTGTAATTATATTTACTTGTGTTAAGTAAATTAGAAACTATTAAACCTTACAACGTTCACTTACTTAGTAAGTTCATACCTGAGTAATGCTTAATCACATTTGTATGATTACATTGGATTCAGTATTTTTGAACGAAATTTGTATGATGTATTTAATTAACAGATAGTTGTAACATTTTTCATCACCTCCTCCATCTTCATTTATGCTTCCGGGTCTCGCCTTTTCCTATGATTCCATTAGATTCAGTATTTTCGAGCTGAATTTATATGATGTATATGATTAACACATAGTTGTAACATTTTATTCATCATCTTCGTTTCTATTTGCGTTTTTCGCCTTTTTCCCTTGATGATTACATTAAATTCAAAATTTTCTTTCTAATTTTGTATGACGTATGACGTATTTAATTAACACATAGTTGTAACGTTTTCCGTCACCTCCTCATCATTCTCAATTCTATTTCGCTTTCTTGCTTATTTTCCTTTAATGATTACGTTGGATTCAACTTTTTCGAGCTAAATATGTATTGTGTATTTGATTAATAGATAGTTATATTGTTTCTTTCATCATTTCCTCATCATATTCTGGGTTTACGCCTTTTCCCCTTGATAATTACGTTGGATTCAATATTTTCGAGCTAAATCTGTATGATACATTTGATTAACACATAGTTGTGTAACGTTTTCTCATCACCTCCTCTATCATCCTCATTTCTACTTTCAGTCCTTGCCATTTTCCCTTGATGATTACGTCGGATTCAATATTTTCAAACTAAATCTGTATGATGTATGTGATTAACAAATAGTTGTAACGTTTTTTCATCACCTCTTCCAACACCCTCATTTCTATTTTTGGTTCTTGCGCTTTTCCCTTGAGGAATTATAACATATACACATGCATAGAAACACATATATGAAATGCATACATGTACAATCAACTACGTCTTTATCACTATAGAACCTGCAAATCAGAACAAATACTCGATCATCATCAATTCGTGCGTACCATCTTTAATCTATCCATATCTCGTCTAAATTAAAGCAAACATAAAATCATCAAATAATGCTACAAAAATACATTATTCAAACAACCAAATACACATATTATGATACCAAGAGCCTTGGGGATGGAGTTTTGTGAGGTTGGTCAGTCGACCAAATTAGAGTCCATTTTTTTTGTTAACTTTTAGGACATTTCAGTCTTTAATATATGTTTGTTCATTTAGTAATTAATACTTTTTATTTTGTCTTTCTTAAAGATCAATTAGGTAACACCACATGTCATAGAATTTGAAAAACAACAAATGCAATTTGTCTTACCCCTTTGCATATCACCTGTTAGATTAATCTCGATTTAAAATACTATATATGTATAGGTTGTTATTGGTGGTTATTAACGAAGAGGTGTGATTGTTCATGAAACAACATTTTCATTGGCGAACCATTGCGATGGTTCGATGGCACCTTTTCGGTGTCTATAAGTATGTATGATTTGTACACATTTCAAAGTGTGAATTCTCAAAATTATCAATAAACTTTGGTTGTTTTAGCACATCGATCCAACACCACCTATATCTTCAACAAATCTCTGGCTTCATTATCGGTGTCACTTCTGATGTCCCCCAAACCCACTGCTCCTGTGAACTCCTCCTTGTTTGCTACCACCTCCACCCACAAAGTTTTGAACAACAACTTTGTTTCCAGGAATGCCTCCTCGATTTCGATCCGGAACCAAGACCACAGCCGGACAGGGTACGATGCCAAAGAAAGCGTTCTCAATCTCCTTCTGGTTTTAGATCTGCGTATGTTAACGAGGTTGGAAATGGTGGTGGGTGGAGAATGATCAGTACGATGCCAAGTCGAGGTTTAGGTTCCAGGGTTGATGTTTTAAGCTTTAGCTATATGGATTTGCTTTATCATTTTAGGGTTTAATCTTTTGTTCATTTCTGTAAAACAGAGGATCAAGTGCTCTCGAGATGGCTTTTACACAAAAACAATAAAAAAGGAGTCCTTATGCAATTTGTACGTTCTTCTCGCTGGATGTCTTCCATTTGGAGAAGATAACATCATGCACATGTACAAAACAATTTTCAAAACAAAGTATGAATTTCGGTCGTGGTTCTCCGTCCATGCATCGTGCATGAATGTTGATTTCGAATCAGAGTCGGTGAACCACACTCAGAGTTAACCATCCTGGGTTTGTCAAAGAAGAAGATGAGAAAAATGGATGGGGGGTTGTTTTTAAGGAGAGAGACGAAGAAGATCTTATGTCCATGAATGTAACCAGACAAATGAAAATATTAAAAGAGATGGAAAATTTATTAAAATATTAACTGGAAGGGTCTTTTGAAATGACAAAAGTTGCCCCTCATAGTTAGGGGTTTTAACAAAGAGAGTTAGGATGAAGGACTCAATCTATAATAAAATCGAAATTACGATGATATCTGTAATTAGTTTTTTTGGGTACTCAATCCAAAATTCTAATACAACCATAGAGACCTGATTTGTAATTTACTTTATAATATACAATATTTTGTTTTTATTTTTATTAAGAAAATAGGAAAAAGACAAAAATACCATTCATTTAAGTGAGGTTAACAGAAAAATATAACGGATGTAAACCATAAGGACTAATTTGAAAAGGAAAGTGCAAACCACCAGGTCTTATCAGTAAAAAATGAAGTTTAGAGATCAGATGCACAAAAACCGCGTAAGGACAGAAGACTGCCAGCATAGACGAAGAACCATTGAATAATTTGATAGACGAAGAACCATTGATTTGAGGACAAAAAAAGGAAAGTTCAATGGCTTCACATCAAATAACTAAAAACTGAATATCGAATCATTCAAAATAAAATTAAATATTCAAGAGATGATGCTTCGAGTTATGAAGAAGCTGCCTTTTAATGGCCATCGATGGATGAGCAACACCGTAATGAGTTTCGGAGACGGTACCCATGGTGCACTTGGCTTACCAACGTCCATCACCGGCATCGATCCCCACGCCTATGAACCAACTCCAATCTCCGCCTTACCTCCCGATGTTTCCAGCATTGCCGCCGGTCACCACCACTCTCTCGCTGTAACTTCTCAAGGCCACCTCTGGTCTTGGGGCCGTAATGTTGAATCCCAACTTGGACGTGGCCTTCATTCCCCTAGGTATGCCAAATTTTCACCTTTTTTTTCCAATTGGTTTCATTTCCTTTTTCAATAGAAACCAAACTAAACCAATTGCTTATAAGATCCGGTTCATATTACAGAGAAACATGGTTCGAACCACGAAGAATAGATGGGTTGATTGGTGTTCAATCTGCATTTGCATCAGGTGCTGTTTCTGCAGCCATTGGGGTTGATGGGGCCTTATGGGTTTGGGGGAAATCGAATCGTGGTCAATTGGGTCTTGGAGAAGGGATCACAGAGGCTGTTCTTCCTTCCAGGATAAAAGTTCTTGCTAAAGAAGAAATAATTAAGGTGGTGTCAATAGCATTCTTGAGGTAGAATTGAATTGATGGTTCTGGATATCATCTTCTTCAAGATGGTCATCTAATTGCATAAATCTGATAGATTCCAATGGACAGGTTTCATTTGGACGGGGACATGCTCTTGCACTTGCTAAAAATGGAAAGTTGTTTGGTTGGGGTTATTCAGCAGATGGTAGATTAGGAAAGAGAGGAGTTGGGGGGGCTTCACCACACAATTCAAGGGCTAATTTGTCTTCAAGTTTTGACCTTGAAGCTGCTGAGAAAGTAGTCTTGGAAACCATGGATAAGGAGAAGGATATGCCTATAATCTGGGAGCCATGTTTGATTGATGAGCTAGAAGGTGTTGAAGTTGCCGACATCTCATGTGGGTTTGACCACGCCTTGGTTCTTCTACGTAAGCCATGTTCAATCACCATAACAATGTCCTTGTATGTGTCTTGTTTGTGGTATGGGTGCAAACTATTCTAAAAGCCAACGTTGTGTGTCTTGTTTGTATGGGATTCTCGTGCCAGCTAGACACTAACTATCAAATCTGTAAATATCATTATAAGAAAATCGATTTTACAATACATCAAATATGTTTAATTGTCATAATATACTACTTTATAGGACTTTTATGATATCAAATAAGTGTACTTCCTATGTAAATGTATTACAATAAGTTGATAAGACGATTTTGGGCGTCCTAACAAGTTTTTAAAACACTTTTGAAATAAATTGCTATATTAGCCTTTAATGTGACATTATTTGAAAAGTGTCTTATAAAAATAATGGTCCCATAAGAAAATTAGTAAGACACTTCAAAACTGTTCTAAAAGACTTGTTAAGACACTCACAAATGTTCTATTAACATGCTGGAACACTTTCTAAAAGGATGCACAATTGTTTGGTCCTATAAAACATAAGTCTTGTAAAGCAGTTTATTAGAAAATTTAGACATATTTGGTTTTCTATAAAGCCGATTTTATAGTGTACGAGGAACCAGCTTCCCTCACAAGGCCTTTTTCCGAAGGGGTTCCACGTATTCTAATTGTGGTCTCTGGTGCTAACTATCCTAGAAGCCGAAGTTGAAGGTTTAACATAACTTCCTGTTTTCTTGTTCAGGTGATGGAACCTTACTCAGTGGTGGAAACAATTTATATGGGCAATTGGGTAGATCAACTCAAGATTTGGAATTGCTTCCAGTTGACATAAGTGCTCACGCTGTTTCTATTGCTTCAGGGCTAGGCCATTCTTTGGCAATATGCCAGATCCCATCTGCAGATGGTGGTAGAGGCATCTCCGGCATCTTTTCATGGGGTTGGAGTCGGGATTCTCAGCTCGGGAGGGAAGGTCCAGCAAACATCCCACTCCTGGTGGATGGACTTTTAGGAGAAAATCTGTTATCAGTATCAGGCGGGCGTGTCCACTCTATTGCTCTCACTTCCGATGGAGAGGTCTTTGCTTGGGGGTGTGGCAGAAATGGGAGGCTCGGTTTGGGCAGTTCTATGGACGAACCCGAACCCATGTTGGTTGAGCTTTCAGAAGGTACTAAAGCTTTGCAAGCTGTCTCAGGCTTCGATCATAATCTGGTCCTGACTGGCTAACTATATAGTTATGCTAATATAGTTTCTTTCAAGATTCTTTCTTTATTAATTGCTTTATTTGTCAAGAACACGCATTTGTGTATATGAGTGACCAAGATGTCTAAACTATTACGAATTAAACTTAAAATACGAAGATGAGATATTGCATTCGATATATGAAAGCTATGTTCAATGGTATCTAGGTGTTACTAATCAGATGAATGCTTACAAGATTGTGGCATATGCTGTGAAACTAGAATCCAAAAGCTCAAAAGTTTTCAGGGCTGTCATCCAATTGCTTCTCATCTTCAATATCCACCTCCAATATCTCCTGTAAGATACAATCTTCCATTAGAGAAAGCTTTGATGATGAAGGTTACAAACAGTTTTTAGGAATTAGACAATGGAATGAGCTTACCGGAATCCTTTCCTTCATATAGTTCCCAAGCCTGGCTAACACCAGTGAACGTTCATGCCAGAATCGACCTTTGAGCCTAATCTTCACAAATGGTCCATCGACTTCGGACAATTCTGCAACTCCTGTTTCATAATTCATATTTCTTTTGTTTCAGTATGGTTATGAATTCACCGGAGGGAACCAAAATCGAAAGTTAGGTCACCTGTCATCCCAACTGATGTATCAAATAGGTGCGAAAACTGCAGAAAAGCAAAACGAATTTTGGGGTTTTAGTGGTTATGGATGTGAAAATTTGATCGATTATTTGAGATTTAGACTTGCCTTCGTTCGAGCATCATCTAAAACCAGCTTAACATTGTCTTCTGTTAGGTCAAGTGATGCAGAAATTCTAGTGAATCTACGGATCACTGGAGGTGTTCTAGGAACCCTGATTTGCCTCGGCAGCGTAATTGATCGCTTCAGATTTGAAGTTACCGTCGTCACGTTAATGGAGGTCTGACCACGGTGGTGATTGAAACATTGTTGCCGTGATATCTGGTGGCAGTGGAGGTGATGGACGCCATGGACAAGATTTGCGGCCATCCTCTCTCTCTCTCTCTCTCTCTATCTCCCTCTCTACCAGAGCAAGTGTTCCGATTTGTGCTTGTTTGTTGTCCACTCGTTTCTGTTAACAGAAATGTGGGGCATCTCTATCCAAATTGAGTATGGGTACGAACAACCACGGCACAATCCTTTTTTATGGGCGAAGCCACCGTTGTCACTACCATAGCCACCGTGAGCCACCACCACTAAAGATTGTAATTAACTTATTACCATTAATGTTAAAGCTGACACTCTGACAGTAGCGATCCAGAAAAGCAGCAAAGTGATGACGACAACAATGATCCCAATAACCATCAGGATCTGTTGCACAGCCGCCAACATTGGCCACTTTTTTGGTCTAAAAATGGCCACCAAAACCTAACGTAAAATGCTCTTCACTCCTCAGCCATGGAATTCAAGCCATCGGAACTGCTATGGCGATGGTTGTTCCGTCGGGAGTACAACCGTGATCCACAAAGGGACGGTTCCAAACGGACAAAATAACTTTTTGAGTAAACTCCCCTTTTTGATCCATGTGGTTTGAGAAAAACCGAAAATGGTCCCTAGGCTTCATAAAGTTTATAAATAATCCTCATGGTATGCATTTTATTTTAAAAATGACTCCTAAATCTAGCAATATCAGATATAACAAGTCGTTATCTGATATTGACATTCATGAGGTGTATGAAACTCTAAACATAATGAGAAAGAAGTTTTAGAGAAGAAAGAAGCAAAGAAAAAAGTAGTTGATCCTTTAGCTTTGGTATCTGAGAAGAAGAGTAGATCTAAGGCCAATAAATAAGTAAAAGAGGTGACTGTGTCAAGTGAGTCTTCTATAGAAGAGGTATCTGAAAGTGATTCTGATTTTGAAATGAAAGAGCTTAAGCAAGCAATGGTCATGTTAACAAGAGCTTTTCAGAAAAAGTTCTACAAAAAGCCGCATTCAAACAGTCAAAGGCTTTCATCCGGATCCAAATATGACTATAAGAATAAGTTTGGTGAGAAGAAGAAGTATGAAGAAAAGAAGTTTGATGAAAACAAGAAATTTGGAAAGAATATGGCGGATGAAACACTAAGTGCTATAATTGTGGAAATAAGGGACATTTTGGTGTGAACTGTAGAAAATCGGTGTCAAAAAACACTGACTACTACAAAAACAAGTTCCTTATGTCCAAACAAAAGGATGCATGCAAGGTTTTGATAGCTGAGGATGATCATTGGCTGAATATTACATATGATGAGGAAGAACTTAAAAGTATTACAATAAGTCTATAAAAAGGTGGGTTTATAGAACATTTTTTAAAAGTATTCTATAAATAGCTAACACGATACTTTATTTTAAAAAGATTATAAAAACTCGTGACGTCCAAAAATGTCCTATAAATCTATTGTAGCACTTTATTATATGGTTCTATTATGACATTTAAATTTTAAGAAAGGGAGATTCTATGTTGGAATCGATGAAGACCGAGGATCAGACATGAATGAATCGTGAAGATTGATGATTGGTTGAGAAACTAAAAGATGAACTAAAAAAGTCATTTCAATTGAAGGATGCTTTAGATGGAGAGAACAGATAGCTCTGATACCATATTAGAAGTTTGGGACAAATTTGTGAATTGAATTGAAAAGTGAAATAATACAAATGCGTTATATCTGTACAACAAATATCTAGCCAAGGTCTAACAAGCTAACCGATACACTTAACCGCGTTAACATACTTCAACTAATAAGAGACTATTAAAAAAATTATAAAGGTAAGATATGGATGCATATGTCCATAACCTGTAATGATCTTTTTGTCATGAATGGTCTAGATCTATAGCATCGTAAGTGAACCTCCACAATCAAAAGTACTTTCGTAGCGTTTGGATTCAAACCGAGGAATATGAGATTTCCATTACAATCCCATGATTTTTAGCCAATACGCCACAACTCAAGTGGTTCTTTCTTGGCTTCTACACGAGTTCTAGAAAAATATGTCAAGAATGGGATATATTTTGAATCTCTATAAAATATAAATTGTAACGGAATATTGCAAGATTGACGTAATAAACTAGTAATTTAATAATGAGAGTGATCTATGCAATAACAACATCACCACCGATACTACCATAGAAATGTCATCAAACTTCATGGCAGGGACGGACCCAGAATTTTTTTCAAACGGTGGCACCATTTGACCATAAGAAAAAGATATAAGGAAAGTTTTTCAAGCAATGACACCATTTGACTATAAGAAATAAATATACGGAAAAAAAATTCAAACGATGACACCATTTGACTAAAAAAAAGACACTAACAGGATTCGAACTTAGGTCTGAGCTGGAATAAAAGCCTTGCAAACTAACTCTACCAAATAAAACTCGTTCTCATTATAGTTTCAAAATACATACGGTGGCACACAACAAATTAATACGGTTGCACCTTTCACGAACCTACTTTTTTTACCCTTCAACGGATAAATAATTCGGTGGCAAGTAGTAGGTCCGTCCCTTCTTCATGGTTGAGCATTCATTTGCAACGTTACTACCTCATTATAGCATTCGATAAATCTCAAGAAACAATGAAACATTTAAGCATGGAAGAATGGAGAAGAACAAAAGAACACAAATACAAACAAAATAAAATAAAGAAGGATGATGGAAGAATAATATCGAGTACCTTCTACCGGCATAAAGATGCTACGGGAATGAAATTTTTATTTAATTATTAATATTAAATTATCATATTAAATTATTTCAAAATTTTCATATTATTTCAACAGATATATTATTTTAAAAAAATTTGCGATTTTGAAAGAAAAAATTGTTTCAACAGATATATTATTTGTTCCAACAACTATGCTAAATTACAGTTATGCTACATTTTTTTAGAATATAATAATAAAAGTCAAAATCTCTTAAAATATATTATATTCAATTACAAGAGCTATTCTATTTAAGAAATTCCAACGTTAATTATATTATTAACATATTTAATAAAATATTATTACTCTCTCTTAAAACATTTAATTTAAATGTCTATTATTGGTGGAAAAATTAAAATTATTAAAATTTGGATATTTTCACATTCTCTCTCTTATTTTCTTCATTTTTTAATATACATTATAACATACATATTTAAGACAAAAAAGTCTTCAAAACCATAAAAATAATTATTTTAACATAGCTATTTAAGATGCTTTAAGAACACGCATAATAAAAAAGAGCAAAATACACGAAATAGCATCTTACTTTTACAAATTTTTTAATTATAGCATTGCATTTTCAGTTTTTCTTATTATAACATTGTACTTTCATTTTTTATTATTACAGCAATATACTTTCAAAATATTTTTTATTAGGGCATCGTACTTTCAAAAAATTATCCGTTATAACATTGAGTAACATTTTAAATTAAATTTACTCATTATACCAAGTCTCTTTGTCACCCTCATCGTCCATGTAGGTTGTTCACATGTATGATAGTACTGACATGACATTTTTTATTATAGCATTGTACTTTCAAAATTATTTTATTATTACATCACCAATTTCTATTATAGCAGTACACTTTTAATTTTAATATTTTTATCATTTAAACATTATAAATTTAATCAAATATGTTTACTAAAAGTTATAATATCATAAATTAAACATGTTTATAAAAGATCAATATTTCACGAATAAAAATATTAATAAAAAACATTCGTTCATCGAGTTCATCATAAATTTCTTTAGAAATGTTTAACATTTAAATTTGGTATCTTAAAAATGTTTGTTATAATAGAGTACAACAAGTCCTATCCAAAAATAAACTACCACAGAAAAAGAATAAAAAATTACATAAATACAAAAAATATTTATTACTATAAAATCCATTTAAAGTCTTGCCGTATAAATGTAGTCATATCGTAATGAGAACTTGTCATCATAAAATTAAATTTCCCAAATAATGTTACATAACAATAAACGATATTAACCACAAGGGTGATGTCTGATTGGTTTGAGTTTAGCTTCAAAGGTCAAAAGTACTAAGAGGTCTCAGGTTCAAATCCAAGGAGGAATAAAAATCTCTTTGTGGTCACGGAGGTTCAAATGCGGTGACTCCGGGCTATCTGCAAAGCAGGTGGTCACCCTGGGATTAGTCGGCTCGCATAGTGAGTTGGATATCCAGGTTGATAAAAGAAAAACAATAAACGATATTAATTTTTATTGTCAAATGACAATATTCCATAAATATTTGTTGATCTCGCGTTAAGTAAGCAATATTTTTCAAGAATATAATTAATAATTAAATTATATATTTTATTACAACTATTTAACATATTTTAGTTATATACGAAATA
>NC_037529.1:66502613-66575751 GCF_001531365.2 Cynara cardunculus var. scolymus
TTACCTGTGAATCGATTGGTGACCGATGAAGAAGGCGAGACTGGTGACCGATGAAGAAGGCGAGAATGGTGAACGAGAATGTGCGATTCCTACAACCGATCGATAGAACAAAGGTGTCGCTTGGAGAAATCGAGGGAGCCATATCTGGTACAACGATTAGAGAAAAAATAGGGAGGGCAAACCTGTCAAAATTTCACATCTGAATCGTATGGAGGGCGTGTGGGTGAAGGCGCGATTCAGATCTACATTTATCATTCAGACTTCGTAAAAAACCTATCCAAACAATAAAATGTCTGACCGAATCAGACCCTTACCTCTTAATGGTATCATTCAGAGGTAAACAAACAGCCCCTAAGAATCTTACTCGATAAGAACGAGACAAGAACCAAGAGTCTTACCCGGTAAGTGAGGGAGATGACTCTTACCACGATAAACACTTACCGGATAAATTGTTGCATATCATGTCGTTTTTGTGGTCCAACGGGTAAAGCTCCCCCAGTTAACCTTCTTAAACAAACCCTAAGATTTTTAATTTTAGCGGTAAAATAGGTCCTGAATTAACTTCACTTTCACAGAAATAGATTGAACGCAGAGCTGAGAGTTATCCATGTCCATATGATATGATTTACATGGGGAACAGCAACCCCATTTTAATGACAGCATTCAATGTAACATCACCTAACTTCACCTAAATTTACGCCCACCATTTATACTCGACCTGCAAAGCTCAGATGATAGCACTACCACAAACTCTCACAATCACAATCTCCTCTTCCCTCCTCTCTACGCAATTCCATATATACCCAAAAGTAATTAAAACCTGCAAATCTTTGTGTTCAACAATGGCGGACAAGCGAGAAAAGAGTACTACAGCAAGTTCTCAAATCATCACAGGATCATGTGAAGAAGGTGGTGAAGGAAGTTCCGGCATCCGCACGGTGGAGACGCTGCTGAGGCTGCTTCCGGTGGGGCTTTGTGTGGCCGCGTTAGTTGTCATGCTTAAAGATTCTGAAACTAATGAATACGGCTCTCTTTCATACTCCAACCTCACTGCTTTCAGGTTCTTAATTAATTCAACCCCCTTTTACCCAAATGGGTCGGTCGGATTTGTTAAACAGATTGATAATTTTGAAATCTTTAAAGGTTTTTGGTGCATGCTAATGGCATCTGTGCTGGTTATTCGCTACTGTCGGCTGCTTTCACTGCAATCCCTCGCCCTATAACCATGCCTCGAGCTTGGACCTTCTTCCTCCTTGATCAGGTAATATATATATATACATACATATATATATATATGTTATAGAATCATATATAAAATGCAGATGAACATAAGTATTGTTTAGGTTTTAACATACCTGATACTGGCCGCCGGTGCGGTGGCGACGGAGGTGGCGTTTCTAACATACAAAGGAGATGTGGCGGTGACTTGGAGCGAGGTGTGTGGAACTTACGGCGACTTCTGTAGAAAGGCGACGGCTTCCATCATCATCACCTTCGTGGTGGTGATCTGCTACGTTTTGCTGTCGCTAATCTCATCTTACAGGCTCTTCAGCAAGTATGATGCACCAGTTGGGTACAAAAATAAGGGGATAGAGATCGTTGATTTTGGAAATTAGGAGATCGATGAAAACCTGTTTCCTGTGAAGAACAAGAATATGTAATAAGATTATATATTAATTATGAACAGAGATTTTATATATGATGATGATGATGATGATGATGATGATGATAAATGTTGTTGTTCTTGGGTTTTCTTGATTGTAACTTGACCTTCCAATCTTACACCATAGAGTTCATAGTACTTAGTTGTATATTTTTCGTATATTTATTATAAAACATTTGACAAAAACACTTAAAAATTATTTTTATGTATTAAGTACTGTTTTATTGATGCATGTTATTTAAAGTTTAAAATTACAAGTAAATTGTGTGTAAGTACAACTTATTAAAGTTTTATGTATGAATTTGTATAACTAACTGAAGATAAACATAATTAAATAGAGGTTAAACATTTCATTTTAGATATAAAAAAGATATACTTAAGATAATGATTGAGTTCTAACAAAATACTTAAATTACTATCTTTATAAAAAATTATATTATTAAATCAAAAATAAAAAAATGAATTAATGAAATATAAAAAAAACCCCCGAAAAATTTTAAATAGTTAGTTTGGTATTAATATTGATATTTAATTTTTTATGATATATCTTTATATTTATATTTTATTCAAAAATAAAAACATAATTGTTTTCTCAAAACCACATAAAACTGTATTATGACATCGACTGAGACAAAAAAGACAAAACATTGAAATTGAGATGTATCTTATTGTATTTTACGATTATCTCCTCTAGTGTGTGTGCGTGTATATATATATTATTCTCGTGGTTTGCTTTTGTTAGGATTTTATTCCCCTTGGAAAAGTTTGATCAAATAAACTATAAATAAAGTGTAAAATAAAATATTATTCGTACAAGGAAGGAACAAGAAAATTAATATAATGGGCCAAAGATAATATAAAAATATATAGTTTTGATGTTGACAATATTTGATACAATAAAATTAAATTTATAGAACATTATCATTTTTAAACGTCATAATAGACTATTTTATAAGACATAATTTATAGGACCAAAATATAAAATGTCATATCTAAAAGAGTTGTAATAAGTTAGCGTCCTATAAACTTATTAGAACATGTGTATATATAAGACATTTTATTTTTTGTTCTTATAGATTAAGTCTTATAAAGCAGTCTATTAGTACTCTTAATTTTGTTCTATAAACTCGATTTTGTTGTAGTGATCCTTTACATAGATATGTGTTCTTTTGTTAAATGCTTAATTATCTGTAAATAGTAATTATTAAAATTTAAACAAATTACAATTTTATATTATTTATAACTCCATTTTGCATAATTTTTGTTAAAGTTAAATTATTCAATTAAATTAGTTAACTACGATTTAAATAATTAGATTTTTTAGACTTCTATTATTTGCCTAAGAAACCAAATACAAAATTACTAATTCATTGCAACAAAATCGAGTTTATAGGAAATCAAAAGTGTTTAAATATAATAATAGACTACTTTATAAGACTTCAGTTTATAACATCAAACTTTTGTGTCATATTTAAAGGTGGTGTAATAAGTTTATAGAACATTTTTGACATCTTAACATATGATTAGGACACTTTTGAAACATACTTTTTATAAGACACGTGTTTATAAGACATTTTTTCAAATAATGTTCTATAAAAGAGATAATAAGATATTTTATTTCGAAAGTGTCCTAAAAAGTTTTTTCAGGTACCCAAAAGCATGATATAAACTTACTGCAACGTCTTTAGATAGAGCACACAAGTGTATGGTCTTATATACTTAAGTTCTATAAAGTAGTCTAGTAAGACATTTTGGACATTTTATGAACTCGATTTTGTTGTAGTAGTGATCGTCTGATAGACGAATAACAAAGCGGGGCGAATTATATCTCTACTAATATCATGCTTCAATCCGTGGTAGAATGAAACAAGATCCAAATAAACAGGTAAGCCTGGAATAGCTAATGTTGCTTACCTTATTGAGTAACATTTTCATTCATCAAAATGGATTGTTAGTAAACATCTTTTACCAAGTGGTACCCTATAACACTACCTCAAAATGCCACTTAGGCATCAAAAGAAAAATGTTGCCTAAAAGGGGTTTATATGTTGCGTAAGGCTTAGGCAACAAATCCGTGTTGCCTAAACAGTGTTGCCTTCTCAATGTTGCATTAGAACCCAGGCAACATATGCAAACAGCATATGTTGCTTAAGCGGACTTCTTAGGCACCACATAAAAGGTTATGTTGCCTATGTAAACAACATATGTTGCATCATACAAACTCTAAGGCAACATTCGATTTATGGATGTGTTGCATAAGGTATCAACTTAGACAACATACTCTATTTGCATATGTTGTGTGAGGTATCAGCTTAGACAACATATTCTATCTATATATATTGCCTTAGATATCAGCTTAGACGACATACTCTATTTAGATATGTTGTCTTTTAACTGTAATTAAAATAATATAATATTTCTTTTAAGCAACATTTACATTGTTTAATTGTTGCCTAAGATTTTTGTGCATCATGATCCAGTTTTTTCTTGCACACTTTCTACAAAGGAATCTCATAAACAAGCAAACAGACATGTTTTTTATACAAACAACTCCCACAAACAAGCAAACAAACGTTTTTATACAAACAACTTTTATAACCAAACAAAATTAATAAGTTCAGTAATTGAAAGATAATTTTTTTCCTAAATAAGTCTAAAAGTAAACAACAAGTTCAATAACACAAAATAAAAAACTTAACTTAAAGCGTGAGATGTCGGGATTGTTGAGTTAGAGTTTGAATCACTAACACCCAACATAGTCATCAACAATTGTATCATCTTTCTTTGCTTTGCGGCTTTCTTTTTTGCCTTATTTTGTCCCTCTTTTAGCAAGCGAATCTCCTCGTCGCGCTCGCCAAGTTTTCGCCGCAAATCTTCCTCATCAACTGAAGATATCGGCTTAGAGAATCCCTTCTCGGGTCCTCTCATCCTCGCAGGTCGAACCGCCAAGCTACCCATACCTCTAACAACCGTTCCTACCGACGGACCAACAATTTGCTCAATGATTGATATTTCTTTTTTCGATTGGGCAACGAATTGGAGGCCCGACAGATTTTGGAGTGCCATCGGAAACGTTCTTAATCTTCTCAATCTCTTCCTCAACAAGTTTCTGTAAATACGATTCAAACAATTGTTTTAATAAAAATTATATATTTCTCGTCAATCATCCTTCGTTAATGAGTTAAAATGGTAAAAAAAAGGAACAACATTAATGTGTTTTTATATTTTTAAAGGGTTTGGAAAAGTTGGAACAAAAAATGAATAAAAGAATAACTTTTGACAGCTTTACAAGACTATAATATTTCGAACACTTATTTGATATACCTATATACATTCTATCATTTTCAAATGTATGAAAAATAATGATTGATTTGATTTTGATTTATTCAATATTTTGTATACTTTTTGTTATTTATAGAAAAATGTTGTACAAACACTTAAATTGTCGATACGATATTTTTTACTCGTATGACATAATGATTGTACATTTTTTTTAAAATTGATGATATATATCATATGGGTATTTTAAAAATAGAAACGAAAGATAACATCAGCGCATTTGATAAAAACGTCACCATCTTTAAATAGGAAAAATGTCAACTTGACACGTTGAAATGGGTAACTTTGTTTTCGGTAACAATGGGTTTTCTTGTCCGTTTACATTCATCGACTAATCACTTGGACGACCATAAATAATCTGGAGTTAATTCACGTGAACTTTCATGGTCACAGAGCTTTTGACGGTGTCAGGATTCGAATCGAGGTAGATGAGATCTTTTATTATACATATGTCTAACACTTAACCAGTATACCACAATGTAAATGGTTAAATGAGTACGTTTTGTACTAAAATAAAATGACTCTACAAGTTCAATGTTTTTTCTTCATGAACAAACACGAAGTTCAATATTCAAAATGAAAACTGTGTTAAATATGTCATGACATCCCAATTTTTATGCATGTTTAATATATCGTGGACCATTCAATAAATATGGACTTAATCAGATGTTACATCTGAATTTTAACCCAAATACAATTGAAATACTAAAACTTGATACAACTTTGATCTGACATAAATTCAACATAAACATCATATTCCGGTAATATTGATACAGTGGTAATTCTGAACTGAAGGATTGCAAATCTTTAGTCTATGTCTTAATAGTTCATGATGTATATACTGTATTAGATTCACGTTAAGTAGGTACACCTCTAGCTCAAATCAATCAGGCACCATCCGTGTGGTTAAAAAAACCATTATTTTCATATCATACTAAACAACTTGTACACGTGCAATGAAAATCTGAAATAATAAACGTATGAGATCTCGATATTGAACGGTATGGTGTGGGAATCATTATTTCGTATATGAATTTACCAAGTAAAGTGAACGCAATATTTACTAGTAATATCTGAACTTACCAATTAGAGAGGTACTCTCATAATACATGTACTGATTTTATGAATCTTCGTGATGCTCCATAGACATAAAAAAAAAACATCAATCAAATCAAGATTGCAATTTGTCAAGTGATAATTGCTCCAGCCGACCAAAAAAATTATGTTGAAAGGTTATATACTAACGATTTAAAATGAAAATTATCGTATTTCTCTATCAAAATCCCTAGCTCCAAAACCCGACTTTGATAGCCTTGAAAAACCCAACTCAGAATATCTGAGTAAGCATGGAAATACGATATGCCCTTAGGGAGGAACCTGGTGTATCCGTCCCAACAAAACCAAGGATTCCTCACCAAACCAGGGTTGGGGCCTGGTAACGTGATCCTCGACCCACCCCACCTCCACATATTAAATAATATTATATTTTAATTATTTACTATATCATATATTTATTATTAAATATATTATTTATAAATAATTAAATTTAGTATCTTTTTGATTTAGAAAGAGTATTTTGACATTTCTTCTTATATACATTTTTTCTGACTTTTCTTGTTTTTTTTAGATAAAAATATGGAGAGCTGAAAATGTTTGATTAAACAATTACGTACAACTCTTTAGTTTTATTAACATATGGTTATTTAATACTCCATGAAAGCAAAACTTTGGAAATATACGAGGTTGAATATGGTGTTTAACACATTTAATTTTAAAATATCTCACATAACCAAGAAAAAGATTCTTGATCCCCCATTGAGTACAAGATTGTGATCATATTCCCAAGCTAGGATGGACGGAAATCGGAGACGAGGATGGCGATTGGGGTCTGCCAAAAAAAAGTAAGAAGAGAGCAAACTTTTATCCAAAAAGTAGTGAATGTTTGTGGGAATAATTGTTTTTTTTTTTATTAACCATAAAAATCCATCCCACTATGCAAGTCAACTAATCCCAGGATGACCATCTGCTTTGCAAATAGCCCGGAGTCATCGTATTTGAACTTCCGTGGCCACAAGGGGATTTTTATTCCTCCTTGGATTTGAACATGGAACCTCCTAGTACTTTTGACCTCTGAAGCCAAACTTAAATCAATCAGGCACCACCAGGGTGTTTATGTGGGAATAATTGTTAACAAGGATAAACAGTTATATGAGCAAGAAATGTCCCAAATAAATCTTTGTATGGTTAACAATAAATGAGTCCACTTTATATTTCTATAATCACAAAGAATCCATTGATGGTGAATTGGGAATGGGTTATTATGGATAGCTCCATCAAGAAAAAGAGGTAAAACAAAGGTGAAATTAAAAGGTACATTCACAGTTCTCCATAAATACTTAGAACTAAAATGGTCCATAGATAGCTCAGCTCCATCATGAGATGACTTGTTCCACTTTTCTTGTACTGCTGTCAGGGCAACCATGGCTACTGACTGCAACAAAAGTACACAAACCTAACCATGAACATTTTGCGTGGTTCAAACCCAATAACCGTAAACAAGATGTGTAGATTAAGTTCATGAAAAATTTACCACTCGGTGATTGACGATTTCAATTCTGGCCATGGCTTCGGCTGAAGGATTGCCGTGTCATGAGTTTTCGACCAGAAACTTGGTGATCATCCTGCAAAAATCACACCTAATCTTAAATTTCTATAATTTCTAGTTTTCCCTTGGGACGCGCAAAAATTGCAACATTGAATTTGTGGAAAGATGAAAACCTAACCAAACCAACCCATTAATCTCATAAAAAAGGACCTTAAGAGATGTGAAAAGTACGCAAACCTGTCCTCACCCTCCTCATTTTTGGAAAAATGTTTGTCTATTATCATCGTTACAAACAAATTGACGATAATGACTCCTTCATTTTGTTTGCATTGAAGGGTATTTTAGATATTTGGCAAATAACCAAACGTTTTGGTTAGACTGTATAATAAATCAAATGTTGATTTTTTTAATGGAACCAAACCAACCGGGTAAGATGTACGCAGACCTGAACTCTACCCCAAAAAATAGAGCAGTTGTTTGAAACAGTCAAAGTAACCCATTGATCCAACAAGAAGACGAGCGCATTATATAATAACATGTCTCAAGCGTAAAGTTTTAGATAAGACTGAGTAATCTTACCACAGACATTGATAGTGAAATAGAACAAGACATACCTTGTACATTGAAGCAGCTGATTCAGATTCAACGGTTTGATTTGGTTCAGGCCCTTGGAAGCCATCTAAAGCATCTAATGTGAGCTGCCAGCCACAATGTGCTACGGCACTAGCGCTGGAACTGGCACCATTACCGACACTAACCCCAGCTGCAGCAACATTGCCATTCACCCAAGGACAGAAAAAATTGTGATGCTTAATTGGATCAAACTCCACAGGTTCTTCAAAGTTACTTTCTCCATGTGGAGGCCCTGAAAGAAACCACACACAATTCAGCAGCATGGACCATGATAGAGTATGAAAGAAAGGTAAATAACCAAAGGGCCATTGGTCCAGCAGTATCCGGATTACCGGTAGATCTCAACCTCCCTGGAGATCAACCGTTCAAGCCTAGCTAAAGCTGAGGCGTGTGTGTGTATAGGTCAGAGTAAGGTTCAGGGTTAAACCGCAAAAAAAAAAAAAAAAAAAAAAAAAAAAAAAACTAAGAAACACATTGGTAACCATTCATCTAGACGGTATGCACATGTGCATACAAGCAACTTGTAAGCAATTTGTCTAGTATGCACATGTGCATAAAAACCAAGAAACAACTTCAATTACTTATATGCACATATGCATATCGTCCGGATGAATGGTTTACTAGGGTGTTCTTCAGTTTTTCATTTTTTGGGGGTTTTCCCCTGAACCTCCCTCCCTCCCTCCCTCTCTCTCTCTCTCTCTCTCTCTCTCTCTCTATATATATATATATATATACCTGGGAAAGAAAAAAAGAATGACTAACCTATCCCATTTGCAGCTGGATAACTAGGGTAGCCACATTCATCGGTAGGAGATGACTTGCCTACCTGCATTACTTCATCCTTAGATGCTTCAAGGCCAGAACATACAACCGCATTGCAAGAGAGAGAAGGGTGGGAGCTTTGTTCATTGGGTAAGAGATTCAAGTCGCTGGTTTTTTCACCACTCTCAATAGATTCCGCCTTGGCTGAACCAACAATTTTCGAGCCACTATCTGCCCTTCCTCCTGACCGTGACATTAGCTCTTGACTCTCACCACGAGGATATTCGTGTTGCAGTTCTACAGGGACAAAATCACCCATCGGTCCAGGATCTGCAGCAAATTCGCCAGTTTGACCTTGGTTCTCAGTCACTCCAGTAACTGGTTCCATATCACCAACCACACTTTCCGTCCTATGAATCAGAGCATCAGAGCCATGAATCTCGGCTTCATGACTAGCACCCATTCCAACACTTCCTCCACTAATAGCAAAACTAGGACCATCCCTCCCATGAACAGTGGCAGTCTCGGTGTTGAGTACTTCCTCATCATTGGTGCTGCTAACACCTATCTCACCAGCAACTCTAACTGCAGGAGGGCAAGTACTTTGCTGTGCCTGAATACTGAGGTTCAAATCTGAAGTTTCGTTAATATCAGGGCTCTTGGGTGCTGAAAAAGAAGGATAATTGGCTTCATCTACATATCCAGGATGATTTTCAACGCTTTCCATAGAATCATCGTCTGCACTATGACAAACTGTATTCATTGCAATAACAGAGGAAGCTCTTGCTGAATCTTTAGTGGATGGATAACCAGCAGCTGGTTCATGCCCTTGACTGGGAGGACCAGCCTTTCCAATATCAAAATATAAGGTCTGGCTAGGACCGGCACCAGATGCGTCTCTCCTGTATGATGGCTGGTAGGATTCAAAGGTATGAGAATCACGTGCACGTTTAGAAGGGCCAGGGGACAACTTGCTATTATTTACTTCATCACCATCACGATCAATGACAACACCCTCGACACTATCCGCCTGGCGAATCATCCCATGTGGCCTATCAACAGTACTCCCACCTTCATCCAAGTTCCTTTTGGAAGTACTGGGACCGCGGGATTCATATGATGCTGCACGATCGCCAACCTCACTACCGGCTGGCTGACCAATAGCTAGATCCCTCCCTATATTTGCATCTTGGTATAGTTCAGATATCCCTCTCTTGTGCCCATGTGCGGTAGAAAATCCACTGCCTATTGTAAGATTCAAATCCACCCCGATATTTGACACCGACTTCCCATCCCCTGTAGTTGCAGCTTCATCAATATCCTCTGTCTGCTCTTTCTCCACGCCATCAGCAGCGACCCACCCACTAATTCCGCTAGCTGCACTCACTCCACGCGTAAGTGCCATCTTTTTACTTGTTTCAGGAACATCGATGTTGTTAGGAGCAAAACAAGCAGGACGAGCAACAGTCAGAAAGTCCAAGATTCTCACTGTGGCACCACATAAGCTACAATCTAACAAAGGGGATCTAGATTCGAATTTTGACGGCGGTTCATTCTTTAGAGGACCCTTCTTGGTTGAAGCAGACAATGTTTTCTTGTTAGGGCCTCGATCTTGCTGCGGGTCACAATCTTTAATAGGACTGAAAGAACAGCCATTCCTAGCTGATTGAGCAGAATGCTCTTCACAGTCTTGAACATTTGGAAGCCACCTTGGCTCCCATCCACAAAGGCTTATCAACTTCTGGGCCTAATGATAGAACAAGTACCATTTCAACAAAAACAATCACCAAAAAAACAACAAAAATTACTGCTCACTTAGTGATGTATGTATCTTACACGTGAATATATGCATATATCAGATGTAATTTCTGCCTTAAATCCAGATTCCCCAACAGAAAAAGCACATGACTGAACCAGAAAGCGGTCAATTTCGGGACCTCTTGAAACCCTCATCTGCTCCAGCGCCGAAGCAACCACAACTGGTAGACAAGGAAACTGAACGAGTCCATCACAGCGGTCCTTGTAACCCCCTATTAGGGCTGATGGAGGAGTAGGAGGGAATTGCACTAGGCTTTCAGCACAGCTGTTTCCTCTCCAAGGACAAGTGACATTGTGTCCTTCATCAAGCTGGTTGCCAAATTCTTCTCCACCATTATCGCCTGTTTGAATAGTTATGAACATGAAAATTGATAATAATGTGGTATCCTATTCTCAATCAAATACAAGTCTGAATGTAGTATTGAATGACAATAGAACTTTGGCATATGTCAAATGTGCATGAGTGATCAACAGACATCCCAGGACTAAGTAACCAACGTACTGATTTCTTCTTTTGTACACAATCTCCATAAAAGTAATTACTAGAATTTGCTTTCTGATAGTAACTATATAATAGTTCCATGCAGTCGGTTAACTGAAACCTTAGACCTCTATAAATTATAATGGGTCATGTTATGACGAAAACTTTGCTCTCTGTCTCTGAAGACAATTACAGGATAGACATCAAAGTGTATATTATGGCAGATCATACGCACCAAGTGTATCGGATTATAATTTTACTGCTTATGCTAATCATAGTTCACTTGATTATCAGGTGATAAAAGAGCTTGGGGCGACAATACTGTAATTAGTATAGTTTAGTAACTGTTTTTCCTACCCCAAACAAAGAGTAACTGTTTCATATGTTTCAGCATACTCCGTCTTTGTGATACATGCTTTACACAGGAAAAGTAAGAAAGAAAACAACAAAAGAAAAGACAAAAAAAAATATCAAGAGCGGATTTGAATAATAAAATTCGACTGTCTGCTAAATCCAGTCCCAACAACTTTAAAGATCCCTTTCTCAGTTCTCAGTGCTCTAAAGCCACCACCTAAATAATCTCACCACAGGAGGTACGATACCTGTGCCTGTGTAGCTAGAAATGGAAAATAGGAGAGAACAGTCTTAACACGATGAAACTAGATCTGGCTCCTTGCTTGAGGCAAAAAAAGACCTCATTAAGGGAGCTCTCTCTACCATATGGGCTCTTCCTGATAGTGCTTGAGAAATTTGAATGTGAAGCCAATTCGTAACTTGGCAACTATTGGGGTTTGAAATTTTGGGAATTATCATTTAACTCATATAAGACTTCAAAATGAGAACTCTAAATAGCCACTCAATACTTTCATTCAAACATTGAAACATTAACACGGCAGTACACTAAAACATGGTCAGTGACAAGACAGACATGAAAGAAATCAAATATCATGCCAGCCTGCTAGGTAAAGTTATATATAGCAAATCTCACCTTCTGTAGGAGTCCATGAATCCGGTGCATTATATTTCAGATTTGCACCACAAGACTCACACTGAATCTTATCAACATCCACATTCACCCAACCTCTCCTAGCACAGGCAAGCGAACTAGCAGCCTGCATGAACGACAATTAAAAGGAAAGGTACACATGCAGTAACCTGGCCAGATTCACATAGGCCAAGATAGTATAGCAGACGAGAATACGAAGTGGAAATGAAGTGCATGCAATGAAGTTAGCAACCATGTCAAGCTCAACTGACATTCTGTATGGTTTCTATATAGTCGCCTTTGGCTTTTTAAGGAGCATCAGATGAAAGGAGAAGGAAAAAACATGAATTCAAGGAAAAAGCATGCAGATGTACGTCCCGATAAAAGTATTAAGACTCCTGCCCAATAATATACCAGGAAGCATCACTTTTTGTTAAGCCTAGTATTAAGACTCTTGCCCAATAATATACCAGGAATCTCATTTTTTTGGTGGTACGAAGGGCGTTCCTATCGAGCCGGACAGGAGAGACACTATTTAAAGTTAATAGAAGCAATTCCTTTTATAAGCTTGAAAATAGGCCCCCCTCGAATAGATAGGGTAGGTAGGACTGGGTGAGAAAGGGTTTAGGCAAACGCTTGCATATGTGACAAACGTTGCTTATAGATCATCATGGCGCAAACCTAGTCCCTCTGCCACCCAAATCTAAATATTAAAGCTATATAACCCACAGATCTTAAAAGCATTTCATCTAACAACCTTAACCAAAATCAAGAGTTTAAACTGTAATGTCTAGAGAAATGGATTCAATATGACATTTATCCTAACTCACTTCAAATACAATTATGTCCATATTCTTTCTACCCTGTTTGAGGGAAAACATATGAGAGTATGAGCCAGAACATAAATGGCGGAAAGTCAATGTGCACATTAGAAAACTGGAGAGAAACAAATTGAAAATACTTTTTCCTGATCAGCAATCACCAATACTACATGTCACTTGGCAGGATGGTTCACGGTGCTCATAAGGTTCTGGCTCTATTTTTAGTTTTGTACCCCAAAGGAACAGCATGCAGTTCATCATTTTTCCACCTTGTGGCGCGCTACAAACAATCACATAGATGACCTGGTAATGGTTGTTTTTCAAAACAAATCATTTAACGTATTGTAGCTTGGGCTTAAATCAACTGAAGTGGGTCCGCTAGGAGTGACATTTATTTTCTGAAGCATATACTCTTTTGAACCCTCATTCAGTTTTGGAAACTAAGTCTATATTCTGCAGGTAATCCCTCCTAGCTGATTATTATGTAAGTTTTATGGATCACATATTTGGTAAGGCGAAAAAGGGTCCTTTAAGAAGCCAAACATATGAATCAAGGTGATATAATGACAGAGAAAGACATCTTATGTTAGTAAGTTCACTCAGTGGGTATTACAAATTCACTCTTCCACCAAAGTCGGTTCCTTTTAATTATCCTACAGCGAAAATGTAGGACTAGAATCAGATTGAGCATTATATACTCTGTGGCAAAGTAGTTACTCATTTCTAGCATAGACCAGCTCCAACCACAAGTAAAAAACACTTAAAATGGTGGGCCCTTTAACCCCAAAAAATAATTCAACTCCAACCACACTTCAAAAAGAACACCAAATTGGTGGGCCCATAATTTTTCTTGAGAGGGAGGTGGGCCATATAAAAAATAACATAATTCATTATTATTAATCCATTTTTTAGAATACATTACTTAAAACATGTAAATAATTATCATAGTAAATGAACAATTTATTTAATGAAGGCTCGTTAAATTCATTAACACTATTTTTATTATTTTTTCTTCATTATTTTTTATTTACAATATGTTTTTTCAATATATATACAATGAAAAAAATAAATTAATAAACACAATATGAATTGATATAGTAAATATTAAAAATTGAAATGAATGCATTTAAAAATATAAATTGGAAATCGAAAAGATAATTAAAGAAGAAGAAAAGTGGGCATTTCTCTTCTGCATGGGGAATAGTAGACCGGCAAAAATGCAGTCTCATCTCCAAGAAAGCTCCAACACAGCATTTCTTTTGTCGCTTTACCCGCCAGTTGGACCTCCCTCACCAGCAAAATGGTGGCAGTGTGATTGGAGATGCTCTTAGTCATACACTCATGTGCGGTGGCTTGAGTGGGATTTTTGTCATCATCTTTAATATCCAATTTGAGGCTCTGTATAAAAACCTGGCTATATTATCTGTTCTCCTTATCTTCTCTGCCACATTTGTTCCGTTAAAAATTTATCTAAACAAACCACCAACTTCAACTTTCTCTCGCACAAGTTCAAACCGAATACACAAGGTATTCAATATGGAGCCATATTATCATAAAGCTGAAGTGGTCAAATCCTTCACACAATCTATATTCATGTGAGCTTTGGCCTTCCCTTTTCCCAATCATTACCTTTGATGCTGAAACAAGTATGTACTCTTCAAACTGGCACATTTACTACTCAGCTCTGTCAATTACCAGATTTGGGATAATTTTAATAATTCTTAATGTGCAAATGTTTGCACCACCATTGGGTCTATGGTACACATTCTCACACACTCATCACAACCTCCTGATCTTCATATATTCAATCTTAGGTTGCTCAAAAAATGTACATTGAAGCAAGTTTGTTTGATAGTGGCCTAAAATACCCAACTGTATTGCTGTCCAATTAGTCTGGACTGAGAATACTCTATCTTCTACCACTTGTATAACAATCGACCCTCCGTAGCAAGATATGTCACTTTGATATCATTGTGCCACCATATCCCTATCAAACCATCTTATTATACACTTCATCTCATGCTGTTGCAGAAATTTAAAAAGCCCAAAACAGTAAGAATCTTGAATTCACCTCCACAGTCCATCTAGGAAATGGATGTCAATTCTTGGCCAATGTGTGTTCTGGAGATTTGGTGCTATGGGGATACTTTAAAAGATATATAAAAATACATCAGACTAGCAAATAGGGGTTTTGCGGCTTTTGCCAAAACCTTCAAGTTGTTGTTTAGCCCTAATAATAATGTGTTATACCATACAACATGAGATATCCCCTGCTTATGATGATTTGCTCATTCAGTCTTGTTATATGACTCTCTGTCCATTATTATCATCTCTTGGCACTTGTGTTGGAGATTGATGTTTGTTTTTGTTCCTTTTTAGAATAAAGTACTTGTCATTTAAAGTGTTTCAGTTTATGTATGTGTCTATGTTCTTCTACATACTATAAAAGAATAAATATGTGTAAACATATGACATATACCCATTTTTCAGATTTTCTCAGTCGGCATACCTAAATAACAAATCCATATCCCCACACCGATATCCTAGCTTCCTAGAAACATTCTACACACAATTTCCATCACATCTACCATATTGCAGGAGAGCAACTACACATATGTTTGATAGGAGCATATCATTTAAGTACCGAGCAAGACTGTATTGCTCACCCAAATAGGACCACATGAAAACAGTACAGCTTTATCTTTCCCCAGAAAACAGAAAAGAAAACTACAAAAACAGATGTATATGTGTAAGTCTCTACTCTCTCTTCTTATATGAGAGGTTCCAATAACATGAGTTTGACGTGTATGAATGCATTAAATAAAACAAATTGAGTTCAAACCTTAGGCTTTCCAAACCAATTTGCAGGCCTAAATGTGGACAATCGTCTTAGTAGATCACCCCTTTCCCATGGTCTACATGAAGGCTGGGACGAGCCAAGAGCTGAACCACCAGCACTTGTACTTAATGAAATCCACATGGGCTGCGAACTAATCCGAGATAGAGAACCTGCTTTGGATCCCTGACCATGACTCAACCAATCTGTACTGCCAGCATTCGTGGCAAAAGCTGGTGATGATGCCCCAGCGGAACTGAAAATTTTGTAGATAAAGTAACTAGATGATTATAACTTATAACACATTCACTTTTACTGTATGAGCTAGATGAGAATGCTTCAAACTCAGCTACTGAAGTCAACATTGCATGCAAATCCTACAGTGCATTTTCTCTCCTAAGCTACCCGAATTTAGCTCACAAGTCCAAATTTTGGGATAGATTCTAACTTCTCAGTGTCAAATTTTAGATATCCTATAATTTAGAATTTCTAAAGCTTTAGGAAGAACAAAGATGGTACTTAACAGTACTCTAAACAGTTCATTACATATTTACATACAATGTTATACTAAGATATATCCTTGATTCCTTGTTAATTCTGAAATTTAGCATTTTACAAATTGACAACCAAAAGTGAAAATGTGTGTACTTCTTCAGATCTTTCACTAGACTTCAAAAGTTGGAGCAATATCGATAATATGGGAACAAAATCTACTAGATGGGTAAATTTGGCACAGGTGTAACATCCATTAAAAACCTTTGAATTCTTGAAACGTGCAACCACAGAGAAATTCCCCAATTAAGCTAGACGGTTAAATTCTATATCCAAAAATAAAATTGAATACCAATTTAAACCGTCACTAACTAGGAAAACTGGTAAACAGATAATCTCCCAAATCCCTATTTTCAAAAATATAATTCACGACTCGGGTATTAAGCAATTCAACAGCACATTGCATCTCGGTAAGCGTACGCAAAGAACAACCGTGAAACAAAGTCGCAATGAACATTTGCAAACCACATACAGCTATGTAGGAACGAAATTCCAACAAATGAATCAAAAATTAGGGTTAGGTTTACCTGGCAGCAGCAGGAGGAGGAGGAGGAGGAGGGGGAGAATTGGAGAAAATTAACGGGTCTCCCGATGAGCTAATTCCTTCTTCCCTCATTGACTCTTTTGAGGAATTCCTTCTCGCACTCACACACTCTCCTTTTCTCTTTCTTGGCGTCGTCTCTGGTTCTGTTCACTAAAATTGATGCTTCTGGTATTTTACCTCATCGATCGTAGCAAGTAGACTACAAGATTTTGTAGCTCCTCCCGAGGCACGTGAATCGTGCGTGATCGTGTGAAGAGTTGACTTGTACCATATGCATGTAATGTTGTACATAACTTGTCTCAAGTCGAGTAAACGAGTTAAACCGGAACATTTTTTATCCATCGAGTTGCTTCTGTGTAAAGATTTTTTTGTCGAGTTGAACCGGTTTGAAACTTTTGAAACCAAATGATCGTTTACTAAATATTTATCGGGTGATTTTTCTAAATAAGCTGAATCTTACAGCAGAATCCAATAATCTTACAAAATAAAAAGACTCTTACTTGATAAACGCTTACAGAATAAAAAGACTCTTACTTGATAAACGCTTACAGAGTAAAAACCGTTTAAGGTAAGTAATGATGATAACTTTTTGCCGGTAAACTGTCATGTAATAAGCATTTGGTAAACGACTCATAAGTAATTTGGTTCACTTACAAGTATATAGGCAATAAGTAGTCATTTTAACTAAATTGAATCACACACACACAAAAACGTAAGAACATATGAAACATACAATCATCAGATATGATAAATTGGACACATGATGAACAAGGATAACCTTGGTTGGCCAAATCGCCCGCACACTAGTTCGTCCCCATACATATCACATGTAATGGTTGCTTATTTCATGTGTTTTTACGTTCTTGTAAATTGGTACCTTTTCAAAGGAGAACAGAACCATTTCATAAGAACATCTGCAATAGACAACCATTATACGTGATTAAGCCAAGTCGCCTGCATGCTATTTTGTCCCATACAGTATCACATGTGATGGTTGTGTATTTAACTGTTTTCACGTTTTTTTTCTTTCTAAAATGGTACCATTCTTATTTAAATCTCCACACATAAATGATATATATATATATATATATATTGGTAATTAATACCCATAATAAATGGAGATCACTTGAATTTACTCGAATACAAATAGCGCATAGGTGATGCTCGAGATTTTCATCCACCAAAGGCTTGTGTGTCATATTTTGGCATGCTTCTCGATATCAGATTCCAAGCTTCAACAACTTGTTATGAACTTTTTGTAATTCTCAGAATAAACTATAAATCAGAAACATTTAAGAGTAAGACTCGTTAGTACGAAATAATTGATTAGTCAATCATCCAAACCGAATGTGTCAAATATAAATTCGAATAAAAACCCAAATCGACGTTTTCACCAACTTAAATTACCCGTTTATATGATCCATGGGTATTGTTTGTAACGCCCGACCTCTAGAACAAAAATCTAAAATCTTATATATAATATGTCAGTTAAAATATTGGTTACGGTTTATTTTGATTTACATTTGACACCCTTAATTTTTGATAATTTACTAATCGGTCTCTTTATACTAAGAAGTTGGCATTTCAAGTGTTTGTAGTTTATACATATTCATTTGTATGAAATAAGAAGTCTATAACAAGTCGATGAAACTTTGATCGATATTGACAAGTATGCCAAAAAGATGTCATATCCGTGAAGCTTTCGGTCACAAAAAAGAAAAAGGATCACTTAAAATCACAAATATAACAAGTTAAAGTAATTTAGGAGCCGTTTATTAAACGGTTATCAGATAAGTGCTCATTGGTAAGAGTTATTACCTTCACTTATCTGATCATATAACATGTTTTGCCATCAAAATGGATTGTGGTAGGCATCTTTTTTTTGAAGGAGACAACACTCCTGGCATATCAATAGAAACGAAAAAACAAGAAACACCTAGCCGGCGTGGATCAACCACCCGAAACCCAACAGAAGCGGTAGGTGGTAAGCTTATTTTACCGATAACGAAAAAAGGACAAAGAAGGAGATAAATGGCGGGGCAAATGACGATGATGAGAAGTGAATCGAGTGATGGAGAGTAGACGATGATAAGGCTGCGAGATGGAGCGAGAATGCTGAGTGCAAGGTTAGAGAACGGTAAAACTGGTTTAAGTATTATTTTAATTTAAAACTTTTCTAGCCGGTTATAAGTAGGTTTTTTTGAATTAAAAGAACGTAGTTAATCAATTTTATAAAAATTCAATGTTTATTTTAAAAAGTTCGTATACTTAATCATTTAAAATGAAAAAAGCTTAATAGTTTATTTTCTATACAAAATTTCAATGACTTGATCAAGTTTATTAAATTTAGAGTGAATTTCATTTTTTGTTCTTATGATTTATTAAAAATATGGTTTTCGTCCTTCAACTTCACTAATTACATCCTAGCTTCTAGGGGCTTTCATGGGTTTGGTTGATCGGGTTGAAGATATTTGAACAACCCAATCAATGTTTGTGGTTTGAAAAATCTAAACCAACCCAACTCAAACCAAAGTGCAACCAAACCCAACCCAAATCGTACGAGTTGGTCAGATTAATACTTTGGTACATTAAAATATTTTTTAACCTTGCATATATTATTTCTCTACTCATAATTTATTTTTTAAATCTTACGTATATCACATTCAGTTAATTTTCTCGGTTTACATATTATGTTCACAGTTACTAAACATGTATACGAATGAGTTATATAGAGATGGATAATAGATTGAAAATATGTGTATATGAAGAGAGTCCGTGATAGTGTAGTAATCTAATGTATATACTAATAGAAACTCAACAATCATATTAAATCCAAAAAATACAAGGATATCAGGTTCATCAGGTTGATTTGAGTTCAAATAATAGTAACACAATTTCAATCCAACATCTACGGTTTGAAAATTTTACAACTCGATTAGATACTAAGTTGTTTCAGGTTGAGTTATTTCATATTGAGTTGGATTTGATTGACCAGATTAATGGGTTGATCGGGTTTTTGAACACCCCTACTAGCTTCTGTGGTTTTCCAACAACAAAGGTGTTTAGGGCAATGTCATTATCCCTTGTCAAACAGGAGCTAAGATGTAATTAATAAAGTCGAGGGACTAAGAACCAGATTTTTGATAAACCACAGGGACTAAAAATGTAACTCACTCTCAAATTTATCAACCCGATGAGTATTTAGGATTTGGTCTCAAGGGAAGAAATTTGTGTTTCTGGTGGGACGACAACCAAAGAAATCTTGAAACCTTATCAGACACATGTAATGTTATCATTTGATGAGAGGTATAGAATTAGCCACACACACAAACACCAAGCTTACACACACTCTTGCTTTCATCCCCACCTCCTTTCGACCACAACCACACGGTTAACAACACATACCCTTCATTCTTCCCTCCACATACACACTAACGGCTCTGCTAACTATACCCAATCCATCCACAAAGAACGGAGTCTCTGACGAATTTTCCAGAGGTAAAGATTTCATCTTCCTTTGGGGGTTTTCAATTTGTTCACAATTTTCTTTATCTTTTTGAATTTCTGGGTGTTTTCGAAACCCTCTACTTTCGATTTTGACCCATTTGTAGAATTTGGGGCTCGAATTGTAGTGAAGTGGGTATAAGGAGAGTGTGGTGAAGGTGTTATTAGGCCATTGCAGTTTAGGTGTTTGACAAATTGTTCCTTTGGATGGGAAGGTAATGTTGGAATCTATATAGAGTGTAATTATGGCTTCTTTTGCTTCCTTGGTGGGTTTGGGAAGTATCTGCACTTGTTCTTCTGGTCAATTGGAAGGGACCCGTTTATCTATTAGGAGAGTTTATTTGCCCACTAGTTCTTGTGGTTTTCATAGCTTATTGGTTGGGAAGAGGTGGAGGTATGTCTCGATTTGTAAATATTCTGTGGCTACTGATTTTATAGCTGATCAAGGGACTTCTGTATCTCTTAATGCAACCAATAAAAGTAGCAAAGAGGATGCTTCTGATCTCTTACTTAAGCCAACTCGAAGGCCCGTGTTGAAACCGCCTGAGGCTAAGATAGAACAGGTTTCTGGCACAAATAATGCTGGTTGGGACCCAACTAAGCTTGGTGGTGGTTCTGGTAGGGAGAAGTTAGATGAACAAGAAGAGAGGAATAAGGTGATTGAGTCATTGGGGGAGGTATTGGAGAAGGCTGAGAAGTTAGAAACAAGCAAGAACGCGAATGTGCCAAATAACAGGTCATCACCTCCTTTGAGAACAAACACAAACACTGACGAACGGAATGCCAGCCGGGTTAATTCAACAGCTGCTGGGAAGGCTAAGACTCTTAAAAGTGTATGGCGGAAGGGGAATCCAGTTTCTACTGTACAAAAGGTTGTAAAAGAAGCTCCCAAGATTGAGAAGGTTGATGAGGAGACATCAAAAATGGAGGTAACCGGGAAAGTTGAGAGTCAACCAGTTGCTCCACTAAAACCTCCCCAGCCACCTCAGAGAGTTCAACCTCAATTACAAGCGAGACCATCCGCAGCTCCTCCTGTCAAGCGACCAACCATCTTGAAGGATTTGGGAGCTGCTCCCAAGCCTGCTATAACTGATGAAGTTGATTCTGGTACAAAGACAAAAGAACGCAGCGGACCCATATTGATAGACAAGTTTGCATCCAAGAGAGGAGCTGTTGACCCAATGGTTGCTCAAGCTGTTTTAGCACCTCCTAAACCGGGAAAGGGCCCTGCTCCCGGGAGATTCAGGGAAGATTTTCGAAAGAGAAGTGGTGCAGCTGGAGGAGCACGCAGGCGGATGGTTAAAGATAATGAAATTAATGACGAGGAGACATCAGAGCTGGGTGTCTCAATTCCTGGTGCCAAAAAGGGAAGGAAGTGGAGTAAGGCTAGCAGGAAGGCAGCTAGACTACGTGCAGCTAGGGATGCTGAACCTGTGAAGGTAGAACTCATGGAAGTTGATGAAGAAGGTATGCTAGTTGATGAATTAGCCTACAACTTGGCGGTCAGTGAAGGGGAAATTCTTGGGTTTCTCTATGCAAAGGGTATTAAGCCTGATGGGGTGCAGAAACTGGACAAGGAGATGGTGAAGATGGTTTGTAGGGAGTATGATGTGGAAGTCATGGATGTCGTTCCAACTAAAATAGAGGAAGGGGCGAAAAAGAAAGAAATCTTTGATGAAGAAGACCTGGACCATTTACAAGATAGACCCCCTGTCCTCACCATCATGGGTCATGTCGATCATGGAAAAGTAAGCAAAAACGTATTTGCATCTCTCAATAGTTGCTGCTTTAAACATGTTTAAAGACTAGTTTGTGCTAATATCTCTTCCATGTTTTTTTGCATATGACAGACAACACTTTTGGATTATATCCGGAAAACCAAGGTATCGTTGGATCATATTCTATATTAAATGCTTCATTTTATTTACCCATGGTTAATTTCTTTGTGATTATAATTATTTCTTGATCTAGTTATAAGTTAGTTTTTTGACTAAAGAACAAAATGAGACTTCATTACATGTCATCCAACAAGCACACCAACTTGCATTGTAATTCTAGTTAATTGGAGATTGAAGCTTGACTTAATAACTTCCATATATTACAGGTGGCAGCTTCTGAAGCTGGTGGGATCACACAAGGAATTGGAGCATATCAAGTTGAAGTTCCTATTGATGGCACTGTGCGATCATGTGTTTTTCTTGACACTCCTGGACATGAGGTAATAACATCAAACTCCTTAGATTTGGGCTTGAGGCTATAACTCTTGGCAATGCGATGTCACTATACACTGTAGATTTGGTCTTAGATGACTATGCCCATTCCTGTAGGCATTTGGTGCAATGAGAGCTCGTGGAGCAAGGGTCACCGATATTGCTATTATTGTAGTGGCTGCTGATGATGGTATTCGTCCTCAAACAACTGAGGCCATAGCTCATGCCAAAGCAGCTGGTGTGCCTATAGTTATTGCTATTAATAAGGTATCATAGATGTACTTAATGGTGTCACTTGCAATGGCCATACCTACCTTCAGGCTTTAGTTGGCTACACATTTGCTAACTTCCACCCAATTTTTTTTCATATTTCTAGATAGATAAGGAGGGAGCTTCAGATCGGGTTATGCAAGTCATGCAGGAACTTTCTACAAATGGCGTACAACCAGAAGACTGGGGTGGTGATGTTCCTATGGTTCAGGTGCAATATAAAAGCCAATAATTGTACTTCATTTTATCGTCATCTATGCCACACGACGCTTATTATTGGTAAACACTCCTGTTACAGATAAGTGCTCTTACAGGCAAGAATGTTGATGATTTGTTGGAAACCACCATGCTTGTTGCAGAGGTAAATATTTCGAATTGGTATACCATCTTGTAGCTTATATGACTCGTTCAAGGAAAAAATATAAAAACGTTTAAAACCCAGATCAAAATTTGGTTTTTACATACTCGTCTAATGTGACTTTATGTGTCAGTCTCATTGGCTGAGGTTTTCTGGGCTTCTAGAATGTTGACTGTCATTAGTTGATGCACCGTCAATTTCGCTATGTGGATATAATTTTATTCACGATAGTCCTTTCTAGAGCTGAAAGTAACAAATCTTGAACGATCTATAACTCACATTGCATGATATATGAGTCAATAAAGCAGTATGCTCAGGAAAAAAGGATTTACCTATATTTATATTCATTTATGTATTTTAACTAGTTTGGGATTCCTGGTTTGTGTATTTTATTCCTTCATACTTTAATGTTGTAAACGGTGTTTTTTCTTCATTTTAGCTGCAAGAATTGAAGGCTAATCCTGATAGAAATGCAAAAGGTACCGTCATTGAGGCAGGTCTTGATAAATCAAAAGGACCTGTAGCTACTTTTATCGTGCAGAACGGCACACTTAAAAGAGGGGATGTAGTAGTTTGTGGTGAATCCTTTGGAAAGGTTTGTGAATGAGACCAAGATCAAGATCTTATAAAAATCTTGGCATTCAAATGTTTACTTGGATTAATCTTATCTTTTTGATGGCTTAAGAACATACCATTTTTGGGCATTTGCAGGTCCGAGCTTTATTTGATGATGGTGGAAAGCGAGTCGATACAGCTGGACCATCAATACCAGTACAGGTAAATATTTCGTTCAGATAACTTCTTGTTCCTTGCCCTTTATCCCCTCCACGGCTTTAGTCCCAAAAAGTTGCAACCCTTTCCAACTTGGGATGTCCCAAAATATGCAACATTTCCATTTGTAGGAAGTTTTCAAGTTAGAATCACCTATTTGCAGGCCTCCCTCCATCAGCTAGGCAATTTCGTGTATGTTACATATATTTTGTTAGGTAAATATCTGTAACGAAAGGGAACTACTTCAAGGTGTAAATTTTTATGGAAAACAAAATTTCAGGTCAAATTTATTTTCTAGCAAGATACAGAAAAGGGGCAAACTTATGTCTACCACCAATGTTACCATCAAAGCCAGGCTGAGAGGTCTTGTATGATCATCCGAGCCAAACATGATCTTGGTATGGCTCGGGCTCTGCAGCTCGGTGAGCATAAGTAAGCTCTGGTTAAGATAGTTTGTATCAGCCCCTTAGTTGACGATTTCTAATTGTACCTTTTGAAGAGGGTTCATTTCTAAGCTTGTTTGAAGGTTTTAATTTTTAACTTTTTATGAGCCAATATGTATCTAGGCTAAGGGGCTGTTACTACCTGCTTCCACCTCTTACTGGGTAAGAGGTGCTTACCCGTAAGAAGGAATGTTGTTTTACCAACACATTCTGACCCACAAATATGCTGATCGAGATGCTGACCCAGTAAGGAAAGGGTTGCTTTCTGATTCGGTTAGAGCTTCAGTTAACGCTTACTCAGACACTTGGTAAACAACCATTTTCAATCGGCGCTTACCCAGACTGAACCTCTTACCTAGACCACACTCTTACTCAGTTAGCGTTTACCAAATTTGTGTTGATAAATGGCCCCTAAGTGAATTAAGCCAAGACTTGAGCTTCTAGAGGGCCGAGTCAGACCTCAAGTTTCCAAAGGTCGACAACCACAAGTGAAAACCAATTGTACTATTCTTTATATTTCATCTACCCTTCCCAGATTCTACTACATGTGGGGTTTATTGGGTTTGTTCGCTTTGGTTTTTTTCCTTATCTTGATCAAAAACTTCTGCTGTGAACTTTTTAGGTGATCGGATTAAACAATGTCCCATATGCCGGTGACGAATTTGAGGTTGTTGACTCCCTTGATATTGCACGTGAGAGGGCAGAGGAACGCGCAATATCCTTACGAGATGAACGTATATTGGCCAAGGCTGGTGACGGAAGGATTACTCTTTCTTCCTTTGCTTCTGCAGTCACAACGGGCAAGAATTCTGGATTAGATTTGCACCAGCTGAACATTGTTATGAAGGTCGACCTTCAGGTATGCTCATCTACTTCATGCAGCCGAAATCACAAATGGGGTATGTAATTATCCTCTAAAAACACCTTTAAACTCTCCTAATCATGATTAGGGATCAATTGAAGCTGTGAAACAAGCCCTACAGAAGCTCCCACAAGATAATGTCACTTTGAAATTCATTTTACAAGCAACTGGCGATGTGAGCGCTAGTGATGTTGATCTTGCAGTCGCTAGTAAAGCCATTATTTTCGGGTTTAATGTCAAAGCACCAGGTTCTGTTGAAAAATACGCAGACAACAAGGGCGTTGAGATACGGCTCTATAAAGTTATATACGATCTTCTTGATGATGTGCGAACTGCAATGGAAGGACTGCTAGACCCTGTTGAGGTATGTTGAAATCTTATCTTTTCTTGATCTTCATTTTCATAATATGTTTTTTTATTTGTGTTTTAAGTCGAAAATTCTTTTATCTTACAGGATCAAGTGCCAATTGGTTCGGTAGATGTTCGTGCGGTGTTTACTAGCGGCAGCGGGCGTATTGCAGGATGCATGGTGACTGAGGGAAAAGTGACGAAAGATTGTGGAGTTCGGGTTCTGAGAAAAGGCAAGACGGTTTTTGTTGGCGTTCTTGATTCTTTGAGACGGATCAAGGAGGATGTCAAAGAGGTATGCTACTGATAATCCAATTCTTAGGATTGAATGCGGTATTCACACATAAAATATCTGTCTTTGCCATCACAAACGATTTCTTGCAAAGTCATTGACTGGCTTGTAGTTCAGATCGGTTCCATATCTAACAAAAAGCAATGTAAACCGAACCAAACTAAGGGGCTGTTTTTGGTTGGTTTTTCATTAAGTTCTATATGAATAAAGTTGTCTGTGTGGATTAATCTGTCTGTATAGATTGGAAAAGTTTTTGTTTAGGAAGGCTTTTCATAGATGAAAGAAGCGTGTTTTTTAATTGGGAGGGGTAGATTTCGAGGAAAAACTTGGCTTTCTGCATAAAGCTCACTCCTAGAAACTTGCTGAATAAACCATTTTCTATATCATTAAGCCACCACCAAATAGTCATATATAGCTAACCGAATAATCCGAGAGTCTCATTAAGCTGCTAAAAAACAGGCCCTAACCCACTATAGCCTATGCAGAGGTGGGTTGAGGGATAAGTTATATGCAGACCTTGCCTCTATCCCAAGGGTTAATGAGGTTGTTTCAGTAAAGACTTTTAACAGAAAACAATGGTGTATTCATGATTTCTAGAGCTTGGAGTCACAAATGGTAGTTGTAAACTGAGTTTTTGCACTCAGAAGTCAAATACAAACTCTTTGTTTTCTTGAACAGGTGAACGCGGGACTAGAGTGTGGAATTGGAGTCGACGACTTCAATGAATGGGAGGAAGGTGATGTTATCGAAGCCTTCAATTCTATTCAAAAAAGACGAACACTTGAAGAGGCATCAGTGACAATGGCAGCAGCGTATAAGGAAGCTGGAATCGAGATGTAATAACGATAAAACATAAATTCGTGTCTTGTCCCCATGATTCTTTCAGTCAGCGATCCAACATTTTAGCACTGAGTCGTCAGAACAGCTTCTCTCCCAGATTAAGCCTTAAGTTATGGGCTTGCAGAAAAGGTTCGTTTAGCTCAGTCCGTCCTGTTATACATGTATGCTACTACATTACATTGTACATAGAAATAGAAGTCGAGCTTGTAAAGAGGGACAAAATCGAGAATTCACATGATCGAAAAGCTCAAGAGTCCGAGGAGACCGACGATGGTAACTACTTGTAATGGTAGCACACAGGGCAGAAGTTGTAGAAAAGAAAATATTTTGGTGATTCATGAAAACGTTTTGCTGTTCTTGTTTTGCTCTTTTGACAGGAGTCATTCGACCTTATTCTTTGCTACTGAATACATTTATGGTTTCCAGAACTTTCGATTGGATCTTGGTTCGTTTTTTTCCTTTTCGTCACACTTTTGCACAAGTCGGGGTCTTAACGGAAATTTCTTGGCTTTTGCAAAGAAAAACTTCGGCCCAATCAGCCTTTAAATCTGGGCTTGGGCTTTATGTGAAATGGGCACTCCATCGATAAAACCCACCATTTAAAATGGTGTTATGCACTCTCTTTCGATTTTTACTAATCCACAACACTATAATTTGTAAGAATAAAGTATCGAGTTTGCAAACTAATCAACATGTTATAAAAACACTATGACGTGTAAGAATTAAGCGTCCGAGTTCAATTCAAAACCGACTCTTTTTAGGGTGCGTTTGGTTTGCGGGATTGGAATGGAATTGGGGGGATTTGGATTTGAAATCCATTCTAATCCAGTGTTTGGTTTGCTAGATTGTGAGGAATTGAAATCCAAGGATTCCTTTGAAATCCCATGAACGATGGATTTGGAAATCCTTTGAAAATACACGGGATTTTAAAATCCATTCCCGATTACACAGCTTACATTGTCTCCATCTCCATCTCCATATCCATATCCAGAGCTAAACATCGCTCCATCTTCTCCCACAGCTTACATCCCTCGCCCTCTCCCGTCGTCGTCGCCGTCGGCCCTTCGTCGCCGTCGCCCTTCGTCTCCGTCGCCGCCTCCGTCGGTGGTCGTCGCTCACCGTCGCCCTCGCCGTCGCCCACTGCCTTCTCCCATCACTCAACAGGTAAATCCCTTTTCCCCCTAAACTATGAACACAGATTAGGTTAAATCCTTCAATTTTGACAGATTAGGTTGAATATACAGATTAGGTTCAATTTTGCTGTAGTTCTCGATAATTTTGCTGTAGTTCTTTATAATTTTGCTGTAGTTCTCGATAATTGTCAATTGAATAAGGAGACCCAATACTACAAATCCTACAAACCAAAGAGGATGGATTTTAAATCCAATCCAATCCAAATCCCATGGAATCCAAATCCCTCCTGGGAATCCAAATCCCTCAAAAACATTCCTGCAAACCAAACGCACCCTTAGTTTCAATAGAACGAGTGCGGCTGCAAAAGAGGATCAAACACCTATCCACATTACATTTGCTGAATGATATTTTGTTCTATCGATCGGTTTAGGCGCATTTCTTCACGTGATTTAACGATTGTCAGTTAGATTTCAACAGCATCTTCCACCTGAAAAAAGCAGTTCACAAGATTTAGTTTTTAACCACAGATCAAGAGTGGCATGGTTCGAGCAAGAAAGCGTGTACCAATGAGCTATCAGTGATCCCCATTGTCTGTGAATCGAACTCATCTCTTTAGCAGAAGGCACTGAAGACCCCATTTTATTGACATATATAAGAGATTCCGATAGCCGATTTAGTAGATTAATCAAGGCTATCACTTCATTTCTTTGTAACTGCAGCTGTAAGAACGTATATAAAACGGAAATACCATGAATATTAGCGTTAGTTTTTGGGACAGGGAGTGAGAGGTAAAAACAAAAGGAAATACATCAAGATGAACTTGAAAAGGATATGCGATACTGACATGTGGGTCTGGGTTTCCCCGATCATTAACAGAGAAGAGAATTTTTAATGCGGTTCCAAGGCCGAGAACCTGAAGTTTTCCCCAAAGACGACACTTCTCGCACCCTACACAGTCCATGAGTGCACTGCCACATGTACAAGTTTCACTTACGGCAACCACATATGCATATAACAGTAAATGGGGCTGCTACATCAAAAAATTTGGAACTTTGTACCTCCAAAACCAAATAAACCCGGTATATCCCACTCAAAAGTAGGGTCAAGGAGGAAGGAGTGAATGTATGCAAGCCTGTGCTATAGCCTAAAGGGTATAGTGGTTGTTTCCATAAAGGCCACCACTTTGTGCAAAAGTGTGAGCAAAAATTAACAGGAAAGGATAAGAAGAACCAAGACTAATAGAAAATAAGAAGCAGTAAAGACGAAAAAAGAAATAGGCACAATAAAACATAACAAGCTATATATATATATACACATATATATATATATACACGTAGAGAGAGAGAGAGAGAGAGAGAGAGAGAGAGAGACGGAGGGAGGTTCTGGGAGAACTCCCCAAAAGAACAAAAATTTGAGGAACACCCTGGTAATCATTCATCTTTACGATATGCCCATGTGCATACAAGTAATTGAAGTTGTTTCTTGGTTTCTATGCATGTGTGCATGTTATGCAGATGTGTATACCAGACAAATTACTTATATGCACATATGCATACTGTCCAAATGAACAATTACCAGGGTGTTCATCAGCTTTTTTGTGGTTTTCTGCTGAACCTGACCCTACATATATACACACAGAATTCAGGATGAGACCTTATGTTCCGAAATTGATTTTGGATCTGTTGTCTAAGTATGGGTCCACCTTGGCCTTGCCACATTTCAGCTTCATCAAATGGAAGAGCGCATGCAGCTTGCAATTTGGGATTGTGAACCAGTTTTCGTATCAAGGATTGGGCTTTCAGATCCTCTGCATGGTTACCGGAATCATACTCAGCCTGATCCAAATAAGTAGCTGCCTGCAATATGCGACATACTTATCTTGTAGAAATTCTGACTGTGACATTCGAGTCCTCGTGGAAAGGCTGCTAAAAATGCTTACTTTTGTCACGGCTCTAAGAATGAATAGAAAAGTGAAGTACAAGTTTTGCACACGATCAGGATGTTTCACGACACGATCATGCATCAATTCAAGATTTGGACCCCACTGTAATTGCAGCCAACAAATTGTTAATTTACCATTAAATTACTCATAAAAGGTCCTAGTCGGGGTTTTACAATAGATACAACGCATTTTCCCATCATCAAGATTGCATGCAAGAAAATCCCATCAATGATACCAGTAGACAACTCCAAGTTTGTTTATAATTTTTTGGCAAAAAGTAAGTTTCTTAAGTAAATGATTACATAAGCCATATTGGAGATATTTTCAACAAATAAGATATGTATATTGACATAGAGAACATGTAGATCATCACATAACACGCACCTGATTGGCAGTCTCGTCAAGGAGATAATCAGCAGCTATGTGGACTGAAATTGAGGAATGCATACCAGATATTAACTTGTACAGTACTTTCTTCTCTGGGCACACCTCTCCAAATGCATCTGCACAAAAAACGTGATCCTAGGAGTTCATCATATATCAGTCGAAAGTAAATAGACACACATACACTTTGCTCCAAAGATAATTCTCAGTTCACTTGTTTCTTTCTATTTTATATCACAAATGCAAGCATTAAACATTCTACATTTGTGGGGGAATTTACTTTTGGCTCATACAACTTGGGTGGATTTATTAAAGCAATTTGTCATGCAAACATGGTGTAAGATTACGTTTTTAAATAACAGATAAATTTATTTGTCCAATCCCAGAACCAACATCGAGTGAAGCACTTAACAATGCTTAAGAAGTTATATTAGTATAAAGTTTGTACATAAAAGGGACCATCAACTTACATCTTGGGCAGTTTTCTGAGTATATAGCATCCCATATTCTTCTTGCTGATGGCCCTGTGTAACCCGTATGACGTTCGGGGTTCAGTTGCAGATTTACATATGTCATTTCACCTGTAGATTTTTCAAAATGTCAGTTAATGATGTTAATAGCAATAAAACTCAACTCCTATATCCTTCCGACTTGGTTAAATAAATATATACAGTTCATATCAAACTTGATATTTGGTATTACCATTGTCAGTTTCATCATCATGAGTCCATGGATTATCTATTTCTACCCAGCCTCTAAACGACTTAGCATCTAGAGTACGATCAACAGTAGCCTCCGGCTTTCCCTCTTGACATACAGGGTCATCTTTCGGAAGAATATGCAGAGAAGGCTTCTTAAAGGATTCAGGGAATTCATGGTCTGGACACTCACATACACTGCAATCACGAAGGCGGCACATACCATCATCAGGCCAGAAGGGGCAATCGCACCATAACTTAACCTGTCAGAGGTACAAGTACATCAGGATTATAAATAATTATATAAAAAGGGACCAAACATCTTCCAAATAAAGTAAAAACCTAAATAATGATATTCCTTGGGGACACATATCAGTCTTAGCCTCCGCATTTTTGGCAACTCATCACCTTGGGGACTCCATATTTTGGACACACGGAACTTGCTTGCGGCATCTCAACATAATTTCCGTACTTTCAAGGCTACACAAAATTTACATCCGATAATTTCACTCCCCACCAAGGCCCACCGCCATCCTAATCCTATGGCAACATCCTTGTGGATATCTTCCTCTAAGAAAACAACCCCCCAAGATGTTAAAATTCCATCTTTGATAATCAGTAAAGCATCTCATGTACATTACATCTTCAAGAATTTACTTACCTTGTCAATTTACATTTTGTATTAATTTGGTGTCTTAATCCTTCATTAAACTAAAGCGATTTACTTCTAACTACTTCGTTATAAACCAACTGATCCTTAAATCTCAACAGTTGGCACACCAAATATACATCATGGCGCCATGACATTTTTTAACTGATAAATACCACAACATTCATCAATATGCCCCTTAAAGAGTGGCGAACTACTACAGAAAAAAGGGGATGGCAATGGAAGATCTTTGTTATAGTCCTACTCTAGTTGCCAACGGTGAGTTTTACTCTCGTTTGCAAATGAGCGAACATTTTCTTTTCGAGAACCCACCACATTGCTCCCAATGTATGCTTGGCACATGCTTCAAGTAAAATATTTCAAATACAAAACCTGTAGCTTGTGCACCCTCAGTTTTTGGTTCACATAATAGGATGCATCTTATCTTAGCCGATATATATTGATGCAATCGGTGCACTATTATCGTTTGGAAGTTCCTATAACCTAACATTTAACTAAATGCTTGACAGAAACAGTTAATCAATTTGAAGCTTATCCTTTGCAGTAAAGAGCATTCCTACTCATTCATTTAAAAATTTGACAAAGTATAGAACACTTTTGACTTATCAAGCAGGACCAGAAAGTTGAAATCATCATTCCATACAGAAACCAAACTTGTACATATCCAAAACACCTGACAATCCAAAAGACACGTTCAATCAACTTTTTAAACTCAAACTACTTGCACAGTGATTAAAGAAAACATTAGGCCGATGATCTGTGAAAATAAACTGTTTATACCACTTCGGGAAGTATTGGGTCAAATAAGAGCAACAGATCACATTCAACTAATTCTGAAGCTTATAAGTTCTAACTACTCGGAAATTATTAGAAAAGAACAGTTAAAAATAGACAAACGTCGGAAATTAATCAGTATATAGCTATACTTTGTTATGTTATATCGAGAAAAACAAGACCTTGAAATATCGGAAGAAAGGAGTTGCAACAAGCTCTTGCAACAAGATATGTAAAACTGCTCCATTAACATCGTCAATGCTTTCGTAGTCGCAACAACAGTCCTCAACAATGCCTGTATATTTACATGTATCCTGCTCAACAAATGAAAAATAAAATAAGCCAATCAGTGAAGTCTATTACATTCAAGTTCTTCCTAACTTGTTAAGTAAACCCCATGTATAAGTACATATCATGTTGGTGCAAGTCTGCAATACAACATGCCTTTTATCGCAGACTAGCTAACACAAATGAAACCTATTTGAAATTTAAAAAAAAAAGAGATGAGTAAATTAAAGCTTAGGAACATGAATTGAATCCTTCAACATCATGGTCTTGAAAAGCATGTGAGGCGTACGCCTCGAGGCAAGGCGGCCTGAAATCGCACTTGCGGCAGGCTCTCAATAGTCAATCCCCAGACAAGACGTATGTGTTGGTTGTCTGAGGCGGTGAGGAGTACGCCTCACTACAGAGGCTAAATTATTTTCAAAAATGATCCAAACCTTCTCGATTTATTTTTTGAAAACCTTGTTCTTCTCTGGTTCTCCTAACCCTATTGCTACTCGTGTCAGTTCCAGTTTTCTCCCGTTTTCTTTGCGTTTTCTTCTTCGATTCTTCTCCAGTTCACCATAGTATTATGTATATCTATATACCGGATACACTTCTTTTATATTTAGTCTCTGCTACGTGTCATTGTTTGATATTTTGATATTTTTTTCTTTATGAACTGTGAGCATATTAATACACACATATATTATAAATAGATTAGTATTTTTTTTGTTACCATATCTATATTTTGTGATTGAAAAAAGAGTTGTAGATTCTTTTAGTAATTTAGTATGACATATATATTTGGTGTCTACTACTCAAGTGTGTGTGTATATATGTTGCATATATTTTCTGTGTATAAGCAGTGAATGCAGCTGGGTCATAAAGATATTATGTAGTGTGTATATATTGGTATATATATTTCCGCCTCGGGGTCTATGCCATGGACCACCTCGGGGATTACGCCTCACCTCATAAGGGAAAACTCCTCGAGGCCCAATTCCACTTTTTCAAAACCTTGTTCAACGTCTCCTATCTAAGCAAATTCCTAAAATATAAATTTTACCTTCAAATCTCTTTGCTACTGGTGTTCCCCTTACGCCTCCTAATGCCTTCCCTTAGAAACCGATGTTTTAAAAATCCTTGCTTAGGGCCATTTACATGGTCCCCAAGGCATGTAGTATCTCTAGGCACCACTTTGATTAGTTGGAGCAGCTTAATCTGCCTCATCAGAGAGAGGTCTCCATCACCTTGATTTTCAGTTAATCCTTGAAGCAAGTGTTTAAAAAATCAGGGATTGATTGATCTGAATTTCTATTAATCAATCTATTTTTGTCAACTACAGTCTACAAGGGATCTTTCTAATGCTTTCTAAGTAATGGCATCAAGGAACAATGAAACTAGTCTTTTAAAACTGTTAATTCTAGTATGTTTACATAAGTAATTATATTTTACATGTTCGCATGTAGTGGAGTGGTATTGTTACTTACTTCATTACCAAAAAAACAATTTGACAATGATGACTAACTTTGACACCAAGTGAAAGATAACTCTGGAATACTTTTTAGGTGCCTAATGTTTCATTGAGATTAGATCTACATCCATAAACATTTTAAGAAACCAAACAAAAGTAAACTAGAAACTGAAACTCAAATTATCCATTTTAGCAAACGCTTTTTTAGATAAATTGCTAAAAACATGCCTCCCTGATCACGGATATCCAAAGACCTAAATAGTGAAGAACCATACAATCTCGAGTTGTGTTTCACTAGATTCTCAAGTTTTCATTGATGGGAGTCACCCCAACTTTCACCGTGAACTTGCCATCCATCCTCATGGGCCACACATCCACCTTAAGATTTGAATTCTCAATACACTCATTCTATGCACATGATTTCTCATTAGGCCCAACATCATACCCCATAAATCATAACAAGCCTCACATCAGTCTTATAAAAGTTGCTCATCAACTTAAATGCGATTTTACAATCATGTCCCGCGTATTGCCACTTCAACCACCACGCTTGCATTCGACGACTAGCATTCTCATTAATCTCTAGGTCCTATATCGACCCTAAATACACTAAGATATTCTACTTATAGACACATGGTGTCCATCCATGATCATCACATCTTCATCCCAGATACCCACATCACTAGAGTTGCACCACATAATTTTGGCTTTAAACCCTTTCTTTCAAGCTTAATTCTATATAACTCTAGATTTGCATCCAAGCCTGACCAAGAGTCATATATCGGCAATCCACAAATTGGGAAGACACTACCATTACCCATACATGTTCTCACACTAGTTGCTAATCACATGAATCACATCAACATCCTTTCTAGGCACTTCTTCTCACGAGCCATCATTTAACCCTCCTTGGTACCTAATCACCGTATCACATGCCTTCTCCAGATTAATTAACACCATATGCAAATCATTTCTTGGTTCCCTACCCATGAGTTGTTGAATCAAGAATAGAGCCTCATACGCCGATCTTTCCATGGTTGTATAGGAAAAATATAGCTGACATAAAATTACTTCTAAATAAAATGCAACTAACCTGGTGAAATGAGTCTACTACTTTTCTAACACATCGTAATCACAGGAATTCCAAAAGTACACTAACAAGAAATCAATGTGTATCAGGTTCTAACGTCTAACTCCATTGCATAGCGCAAGCAGTTCATACTTCCACCACAATTTTTAATAGAAGAGCCGTATCCATAGTTACACACACATAGGGTTGATTCAAATAAGAAGTCTAAATATGGTGAGAAGGTAAAATGGGAAGGTTAATAGAAGATTCATAAGTGAATTCGTTAAAAAGCCAAAAAATTATATTTGAAGATAAATTTAGGTTCGGATTTTTTCAACGATACAGGTATAAACCTTACTTTAACCTTTCCTTCAAACCTTCTCATCATATTTAGTCTTCTTATATGTGATGTATGAAGTCTCATAACAAGTTCATAGATTTTACGCATTGCAACAGAAAATAACACGGTATATGGCATTAAAAAAATCAAGTTTAACTCGAACGAATTGCTTTCTTACATGCATGCCTGCCTGCACACACGCACACGTATAGAGAGAGAAAAACAATACCTCAGAACAGAGGTAGGGTTTATGGAGGAAGGAAATTGTGTGCGAATGCCACAAAGGATTGAGATATACGGCAACTAAAACTGCGATCACAGCTCCAACAACTCCCCACCGCCTCCACCTGTTGTTGTTGTTCCTTTTCTTATAACCGCCATTACCACCCGCGTTCTCTTTACCATCCATCTCCACCATCTCGAATCTAATAAACCTACAATTTCTCTCGAACAATTAGCGTATGCATGTGAAGAAATTATCCGAAATCATCGTCTCAATCGGCATTTACAAACCATTCCCTGCATTGAACCACGAATTTTTCTTCACTTTCCGTTAATTGATTTGTAACGCCGTCACCGACTACGATACAACACACAGATTCGAGAACAAGAAATCCGTGGGTATTGGTTCCGGAAGCGGCCATGGTCACGTTTTGATACACACGCGTCGCAATTCGCAAATTACGATGGACGCATTCTTGAAGGTGTACCAAATATTTGGGTACACACGTCAACACCAAATCCAATCCCACCTCTTTTTCAACAGTCAACACTCAACATGAGAGAGAGGCCCAGTTCATATTCTTCATGGGCTTCAAATCTGGGCTGAGAACATCTTTTTTCTTCTAATAAATATTTGAGTAAATTATGGTTTTCATCCTTGTGGTTTGCTAATAATTTTGATTTCAGTCCCTGTACTTGAGAATTGCGATTTTCGTCTATGGACTAATCTTTAATTTTAAGTACAAGGGACCAAAACAATAAAAATGTAAAACAATAAGGACCAAAACAACAATAACTTGTAATTCATAATAACGAAAATAACAATGAATTATAAACCACATGAACGAAAATTATAATTTTTTACAAACCATAAGAACGAAAAACATAATTTATTTTATTATTAATTACGAATTCAAAAAAATTATAAAAGAAATACAATACAAAATAAAAAGATGACGAAACAATATTCCGATATATTGTTTCGAGATGTTGTGAATTATTCTTCAATATAATTCTCATTCAGTTTGTTTGACCCGAAGACAAACTAATGGAGTTGCTCATGCATTAGCACATGCACCTCGGTTATCTTATTATCCCATCTCGTATTTTGATACGTCGAGTTTTTTGACTTGTTTCATTAATACAATATTTAGTTTATTTAAAAAAAAAAGTATTTGAAAATTAAAAAAAAAAAGCAAGATTTTTTTAAAATTAATTAAAACCACATATTTAATGATATGATTTGGTATATTTGAGATGAATACATTGCATCAGGGGACCAAACAATGGGTGGCTCCTCATGTCTAATTTGATTAGACTTATGATTGCAAACAAACATTATCAATGTTAATAATTCAAATAATCTTTAATCAAATATTTTATTAAATAATATAAATTCTAAAGCAAATGATAAATTACAAGTTTTATCATTTACCTGAGAACCTATAAAACTGTGATAACCTTAAAACTCAGTGCATTATATGCTATTTCACATGAATTTTTTATTCACGGTTTTGATTTAGTATATTGATTAATATATATATTTGTTTCACAATGTGAACATTTTTATCTGTTTGTGGAAAAAAAATACAACTATTTTAAAAAAGTTTCACATTGTGAATTCGAATCTAATACATATGAAACAAATATATTGTGAAATAAACGTATGATAATTAATATATTAACTTCTAACTTTAGATAGGAAAAAAAATCATGTAAAACAATATCTCACAATAATAGTTGTAACAATTACCATAATATATAAAATTATCAGATAATTAAACTCCTTATACAATTTTGGAAAAAAGATAGTGAACATATTAGATATTTTTTGATCAAAAAATCATTCTTTTTAATTCTTGGATAAATTGCATGAAAAAGTAACGTACTTTAACTTGATTCTTATTTTGGGTACTTGGATAGCTTACTTTAAGAACTTCTATTTTGGTACCTAAGATGTAAAGTTTTAAACATTTAAGTACTCATGTAACCGATTGAAGCATTAACCGGTTAAACATGTTGAAACATTAACCGCTTAGATTAGGATATTCATGTCAACAAATAATACTGAGTTGGATACCACATCACTCGCCACATCAGCAGGTAACCGGTTAATCCTTCAACGTTGTTACCCGAGTACTTAAATGTTTAAAACTTTACATCTTAAGTACCAAAATAGAAGCCTTAAAAGTACGTTACCCAAAATAAGAATGAAGTTAAAATACGTTACTTTTTTCATGCGATTTATCCTTAATTTTTATTTAAGAAAGATGTCATGTTTAGCATAAAACCTATATATAGAGTTTTGTATATATAATATGAATGGACCAATGATCGTGCCATGTCGTCTTCCACCAAATCTCAACTGTAGAAGACTTTGAATTAATCATGTCATATATTCCAACTTGGTTCCTTCCTTCCCTTTTATTAAATGCTCCGAAAATATGAGTCGTTTTGGGGAAAATCACGTTAAAATTTAGTAGCATCTTGAATAGATTTTTTTAAATTAATAATAAAAAATAAAAAATGTTAAATAAACTGTATTTAATTTTCAGAAACTTATTAATTATAGAGATTATAATATTAGTTATGTTATTATAAAATTAATCAATACAGTTAGTAATAAATATTAGAGTAGACTATAAATTTGGTCGCTACGGTTTATCAAAAATAACACGTTTTGTCTTTACGATTTCGAAATTACAAGATGTATGTCGTGTTTTGTAAAAAACATATGAATTCGGTCTCACCGTCTAACGATCATTAATAAACTCCGTTAAATGAGAGACATTTTTGTTTTTTATTATTTTTTGTCTATTACCTGCTCAAAGAAAATAGATAACAAAATCATAAAACCGATTTTGATTGGGTAAAAGACAAAAAAAAATTAGATAAAAGAACAAAAATGACTCTCATTTAACAGAATTTTTTAACAACCGTTAAAAAAATGGATCAAATCCGCTCGTTTTTACAAACCATGACGACCATTCTGTAATTTTGAAATTGCAGGAACAAAGAGAGTTATTTTAGACAAATTAAAGGGACCAAAATCATAGTTTACTCTAAATATTATCTATCTACGAAACATTAATTACAACAACAATAAAAAAATCATTTCTCTCACTCTCATCGATTGAGTAATTTTACCCGCTCTCCTCTATTTTCGCATTTTATACAGTCTCTTAGAGAGAAATAATTAAACTTATAACTTCTAAAATGATAAAAGTTTTAGTATCAATAATATTGTTTGTAACATATAGATAGAAAAGTAGATTTATAAGATTAAAATTGTATGTTATCAATAACTTTACACCATGATTTTAAGTTGGATTAGAAGTTATTGGGCTAGTATGTTACTTTTAGACTTGTGTACTACAAATGGTATCATAGCCGATCATTTTATCATTTGGACGACGGTGGGACAAATTTCATCGTACATGATGAGTTCTCTCAGCCTCGAGATTTTGGGGGGGGGGGGGAGGTTGTAACATCTTTAGTAGATCCGACATTGTCGATTACAGAGAGAAATAAATCTGGCAAGCCTGACAAGACATCAGGAGTTTTAGTGGGGATGAAGTTTATAACAACTTATCCCACATAAATAGACAAACAGATTTATGAACTCGTTATAAGCTACTAATAATTTCCACTGGAGTTTTAGTTGGATTAAAAGTTGTTGAGTTAGACCATGCTTTAAGTTTGGGGTGCTACATTGTTGAAATATCAGATTTTTTTTTATCTCAATTCAAATATTATGATTTGCATTGCATCGATATATGTAATCACACTCTTCTTTCATATTTTTTTATTATTATTGTACATTAAGTCATTTATAATCTTTTAGACGATACATGTTTATGATACATAAGAATGGTGATTTGCTCTGACCTGGTGGAGAACCCGACTCACCTAACCCAAACAGGGACTGGGATTCCCCGCTAAAACGGGTCTCGAGGCCGGGAGCCGGGGACTGTAATTCAAACCAGGGTTGGGCTCGAGGATCCTCATTAGACTCAAATGAACGGATATTCTTCATGGGGTTTGATTGGGGTTTGACCGGGATGGGATGTTAATCCCCATACCTGCCGGAGACCGGGGCCAGGGCCGAGGGCTGTTACTAAAAACCGGAGATTATAAAATCCGCCCTGTCCCCACCCTGTTCCATGCCTAATTAATGATACATGCTATCATAAGAGAAACCTTTTGCCTCCATTATCACCAAGATCCATGAACTACTCATGATAACATAATCCTAATTGGACATGATTTTGCTACCATTCTTATGAACATCAACACTCTCTCCCATTTGATACTTAAATTTAAACGTTAATAATTATAAAATATAATTGAAAACGATGTCATTTTTGGTAGGTCCCATCATTCTTGATTAAATAATTGTAGTATGGATCACGATCAATCTTCCAAACTCAATAATTAATTTTACGAAAATGGGATATTCAAGATTCAAATTTTCTTTTTTAAATCTTTTGAAAAAGTTAAATGCCAAAGATTTAAATTTTTATTATTTACCCATATTTTTATAGAGGTATAAAACGGGGTATTTTCGTCTTTTTCATATATTGATACCACATTTCTTAATTATCTCATTCATTTGTCATTTTGAAACATAAACTGGGCTCATAATTTATTTCTAAAATTTGAAATTTAAAATCTTCTTTTTCTACAAATAATTTATACCCAAATTACAAAACTGAATCTTACAATAAAAATAACATGTATGAACTTTAAACAAAAATCGTCATTTCATCTACAGACTTTGTGATTTCACCTATGAACTTTGGTATTAAAAAAAATTGGAACAACCAAAGTTCATAGATGAAACTATATTATGAACTTTAAACAAAAATATATGTTACACTTGTGAACTTTGTTTAAACAATCTTAATTATCTCATTCACTTTCTGGTTTCATCTATGAATTTTGGTAAAAAGAAATTGGAACAACCAAAATTCATATATAAAAAAAAAAGAATTTAATTCCAAAAAAATATCTGGAATTAAAGAATACATGAAAATGAAAATGAATTTAAGGTACAAACGAAAGAAATATAATTCCACAAAAACGAATCTATTTTTCAAAAATAAAACACAATTTGTTCAAAAATTACCTTTCATTTTCATTTTTTTTATTTTTGACAAATTGTATGAGAAAAGTTCGTACTTTAACTTGATTCTTATTTTAAGTAACGCATTTTCAGAACTTCTATTTTGGTATTTAAGATGTAAAATTTTAAACATTAAGTATCCGGATAACCGGTTGAATCATTAATCGATTATCATACTAATGTGCCGAGTGATGTGATATCTAATTAAGTATTATTTGTTGACGTGCCATTTATTTTTTCATCAATTTATAGCTTTTAATTTAAGCATAATTGTTGATAAAAACAATGAACAACTCAGATTTTAAATGATTATTTCTCTATGGTTATATTAGTAATTTATTAAAAATTTTGTTAAAAACGAAAATTGGAAAATGAAAGAGACGTCTAGACATGCAATTTGATCATGTGCAATTGGCCGGTTGGGGAAATTATTTTAATTTTTAGTGTGAATTATTAGGCATTAATTGGGTGAATTATAAGTGTGAATAATATATTTAATAATCTTTAATTGTTGAATTTTTTTTATTTGTTGAAAAAACCGACATTGCAGGCCCACTGTTGCCCACGTGGCAGACCGCACCATTTAACTTCCATCCAGTGGCTTTCCAAATATTCCAAGTTGAAAATGATTTAACCAAAATTGTTTATTCCAGATTATTATAATATATATAGAGTAAACTACAATTTTGGTCCCTGTGGTCTACATGAATCATTGAAAGTAGTCCCTAGACTTTATTAACTACAATTATCGTTCTTACTGTTTACATTTTGCATTGAAAATTGTCCCTTAACTTAACTTTGTTAATTTGTTTTCGTTAAGTTAGGGGTAATTTCATATTTTTATTTTTATAGGGACCAGTCATACAATTTTGTTTACACTATAGGGTCTGAATCATGATTTACTATGCTTTATATTGTATTATACTAATATATATGTATGTATATATACATCGACACTGTTGCACCAAGAAGACATTGTCGGCGACCATAACACCGTCTTCGGCGACCATCGGCCATTGAACCACCCACCTGTGAGTGCCTCTGTTAATTTGTTTTCGTTAAGTTCGGGGTATTTTCGTCTTTTTACTTTTATAGGAACAAGTTGAACAATTTTGTTTAAACTATAGGGTCCGAATCATAATTTACTACACTTTATTTTGTAGTATACTAATATATATGTATGTATATATACATCGACATTGTTGCACCAAGACGCCATTGTCGACGACCATAACACCGTCTCCGACGACCATCGACCACTGAATCACCCACCTGTGAGCGTCGTGAACCATCATTCTCTCTCTCTGTTTGTGGTTTCATTTGCATCACCCCACTCCCCTTTCCATCTTTGTCCCGACACACATACACACACACATACTGTGGTCTCCAAGACGTCATCTCTGGCGACAGATGAGGACGCCATCTTCGGTGACCATGACCACTATCGTTTACCATATTGACGGTCCTCCCACACTACCGATGCTCCTCCCCGGTTACCGCCCCTTCCCAGGTCCACATTCGTCCCTAACTGAATCAACAAATGAGAAGTACTGGCATCACCCAGTTCTCCCTGTAACCGACCCCCTCTTACTACCCATCCCCGCTATTGACCACCATCTATATCGACACTCCGCTCGATCTCCCTCTCAAACACACTCATCGATCACCAACCTCATCCCCTTTCTAGAAAGAAAAAAAACCCTTCTTGTTTCCCTTCCTCTGTCGATTTTAGAAAACACAACCGATCTCTCTTCCTCTCTGTCTTTGATTTTTGTTTTAATTGGGTTTTTATCTTTGTTTTAGGTTGGGTTTTTATTAGTTTCAGATCTGGTTTTTAGGTTTGGTTTTGATTTAGGCTAGGCAAAATGACCAGATGAGGTCACCGGATTGGTAAGTGCCGAAGAAGGCCACCGGTTGTTGATCCCTGTAGTGGCTGGAGGTGAAGAATGCTCACGGGTGGAAAACAAGAATAAGTCAAAAACAAGAAGAAAAAAAAAGGACAAAAAGGTGAAAAAAAGACAAAACTACCCTTACTTAATTGAGTTTTGTAACAAAGTTAGTGATCATAGACGATTTTCAAAGCAAAATATAAACTGTAGGGACGATAATTGTAGTTATTGAAGTTTAGGAACCATTTTCAAAAATTCATATAAATCATAGAGACACAAAACTATAATTTACTCTATAATATATATATATATATATATATATATATATTTAAGATGAAAATTAAATGTAATTTATTTGGTGGTATATCTCACTTGATTACAGTTTGTTTTTATCAAACGATATTGTATCTTGTTATTTATTCTTTTTATTTTGATTTCTATTTAAGCATGTCAATCATTTAAAATTTCAAGATAATTAAATTAGTGAAATAAAATATTTTGTTTATTCAACTTTATCTAAATTATCTTTTAATTAAGGTAGTTTAAAATACAGATTTTGTTTAATGTGAAATAATTAAATTACCTTAATTAGCTCATTCACTTTGTTAATCTCTGTTTCTATAAACTTTGTTTCATTCATATTTATCTATAATGTCATTTAATTAAAAATTTAAGTCAAAAAAATTTAAAATTATAATATTAATTTTATAATTTATTCCTTGATTTGTGATTGAGATATGATCTCATGGTTATCATAAATTACTAAGTTTTCCCTTAAATGATCGATATATGTGTGTGTGTGTGTATATATATATATAATTTGTGACATTTTATAAGACAACCAAACATAATAATAATAAAATATCAATTATCGGTTTTATTACATTGTATTTATTATTACACGGTTTTATCGTATTCAAAGGATATCTCAAATTATATTCATTAGAAATTGATGTGACGAGGCTTGATCCAAGGCACTGACATATATAACGATATAAGGATTTGTTTGGTTGCATATGTGTGGAATGACTCATAGGTGGTTTATGATTCAATCAGAGGTAGATGTAGTTATTTATGGACTTGGGTCAGGCATGAGTCAACCCTGTTATAAACTAATTGTGAAGTAAGAACATTGGATTATAAATAACTTAGAATGAAATGTGACTTCTTGATAACCAAGATTGAATGACCACGAAGATAAGTCGATCAGATTCTTTCATTCGGATGAAGAATAATCAGATCAAATATTTGATCTCACATTTAATCTGTCAGTGTCCCCCAACAGAGTGCTTTCACCCTTGGTGTTCTTTTCGATCTCTATGTATTTCATCGCTTCACTGGAAATTCCCTCTGCCCCTAATGTATTCCAACTTGGTAGCTTCCACCACATGTCCAGAGTTGAGCCCTGGGATTTGAAAGCAGACTTAAAAAGATGTATCAGATGGTGTCACTGAGATTTGAAGCTTTTGTACGTATCAAACTTCTAAGATTTGGATGTTAATCCATATGCGTCATATCCGATTAATGTTGTATATCGGATTGAGTATTACAAGGAAAGTGATAGAATTTTTTTTCTAAGTGTATAATCAGATGCTAGTTTTATTATTTACAAATCTAATGGTTGAGACCAACAAACAACAACCTTTCATCTACTCTCCCCCAGTCTCATTCCTTGCGTACTATTACTTTTTATCATGTTGACACTTTACCTTGGAAGAGACACAACAAAGAAAAGATACGGGTGTTCAAGGTTGGTGTTTTACTCTTTATATAAAGAGATCTAAATGTTAATTAATGTATAAATGGATAAAATCATCTGATTGTCCATAAAAGATGATTATATCCATAACCAAAATGATTGTCTATGATTTGGTTTCCCGTGCCTTTATTATAGGCTTTCAATAAGTTGAAATGAAACACGTATCTCAAAGTTATTAAGCTACTCCCAACATTGATGATCTGATAGAGAACGAAAGCTAGAACACGAACATGAGCACATTCTAGAAATAAATGTTGGTGGGTTCTATTTGGTTTGAATTGAAGGTCACTTAATGTACGATTTGGTATGCTAAATTGGTGGTTCTGATGTAATAACGTGGCTACCACACCTACCATTTGGTCAACCAAATAGCTAAATGTTCACGGAAGACAACTTCCAAAGGGTAGACGTGTAAAGTACCCTTCCCGATCATGTGTCGATGTCCTTACAGTTAAGCAAACCATAGACTATCTGATTGTGATATTTGTTTGTCAAATAATATTCAAGTCCAACCAATTCAGAGTTCGTCTCTGGATCATGCACGCTATCTAGATACACCCTAGTTAAAAAGTAAATTACGTCACACTGGCTTATAGAGAAAAAGTACTATAATCCCAATAAGAATGTCAACACTAATAAAATGTATCGAGATGGACTAGATCAATTCTCTTATAAAACACAATAATTAAAGATTCAAATCTCTTATTACGCTTCTCATCATGACTTAACTTCCGAACTCGTAAAACAATAAATTATAATGATTGTAAAGCTGTGGGTTGTTACTTAGTTTGGTGGGTTCCGTTTGGTCGGTTATTATAAGGTATAATTTGGTATTTATATGATAAGTGAAAATCACGAGGTTACCATTTGGTCAACCAAACTCCACCTTCTTTCTTCTGCTTCTACAGTTGGGAGGTCAACCAGACCACACACGTTACCTCCATTAAAATACTACTCACTGCTGCTTCCCTTTATTTTCTATAAGTAAACCCTCACCATCTCCTCCACTTTCCTCACTTCACCACCATGGAAGACGATATGATCCTCTGCCCTCAAGATTCCGATCTTGATCTCAGTTTCACAAGCTCCACCTCCATTGCCACCACCAGTGCTCGCTCCAGTCTAGCTCGTTCTAGCTTGTGCCTTAGTTTCAATGATTCCAGTCGAATCTCTTCCGCCGCATCTTCCACCGCCGTCCCTAACCTCCACCCTCGCCCTCATCGCAAATCTGATGCCAATTGGTCTGCTATACGAGCCGCTACTAACCTCTCCTCCGATGGCACTCTCCATCTCCGCCATCTCAAGCTGGTTCGCCATGTTGGATCTGGAAATCTCGGCCGAGTGTTCCTTTGCCGTCTCCGTGATTACGATCACGCGAGTTTTGCTCTGAAAGTTGTTGATAACAACGCACTCACGTCGAAGAAGCTGTCACATGTGCAAATGGAGGCTCGGATCCTGTCGTCGCTTGACCACCCGTTCCTTCCTACGCTCTACGCTCATTTGGAAGTCTCTCATTACACTTGCTTCCTGATTGATTTCTGTCCCAACGGAGATCTGCATTCCTTGCTCCGCAAGCAACCTAATTACCGATTACCGATCGATTCCGTTAGGTTCTTCGCTGCCGAGGTTTTGGTGGCTCTCGAATATCTCCACTCGTTAGGGATCGTGTACCGTGATTTGAAGCCGGAAAACATTTTGATCCGTGAAGACGGTCACATTATGTTGTCGGATTTTGATTTGTGTTTCAATGCCGACGTTGTACCGAAACTGGATAACAGAATCCAAGGGACGACGTCGTCGTCAAGCGGGAAACACCGGAGTCGTTGCTACGGTGGGAACCGGCGCCGGAGACGTACGGATGAAGAAATTGTGACGGAGTTTGTAGCGGAGCCGACGACGGCCTACTCGAGATCGTGCGTCGGAACTCACGAGTATTTGGCTCCAGAGTTGATAACCGGCAATGGTCACGGCAGCGGTGTCGACTGGTGGGCGTTCGGAGTGTTGGTTTACGAATTACTGTACGGAAGGACACCGTTTAAGGGAGGTTGTAAAGAGTCAACCCTGCGCAATATTGCATCGAGCACTGAAGTAAGGTTTGATGAAGAGAGCACAAGAGGTATGGCGCAGGCTAAGGATTTGATAGAGAAGTTGCTGGTTAAAGATACAAGGGAGCGGCTAGGATGCGCCAGGGGTGCGACGGATATCAAACGGCACCCGTTCTTCGACGGCATCAAGTGGCCGTTAATCCGGATGTACCGGCCGCCGGAGGTACGGGGGCTGGCGGTGAAGAAGAATAGTAGGGCGCACGTTAGTCACGTGAGCGGGTGGTCATCGTCCCACAAGAAAAGGCGTTGGTTATGGAAGGGTCTTAGTTGTATATTTCTGAAAAATAAGGGGTCTAAACGAAACTTAAATTCCAACCACAATTATTACCATTACAAAAAATAGTTTCAAAAGTACGGTTAGGAAATAGACTTAAGGTTTGTAAAGTTAGAGGGTGCAAAATGGAAATATTAATTTTGCTTCGGGGGTTAAGCTGTTCTTTTGTAAACAACAGGGGTTTTACTTGTATTTTCTCATAGATTATACACACATGTATTAGACTTATAGCTTGTTAACAATACATTTTTCATGATATATTTAGATATACAAAATGAGATTTTAATTAAATATATATGAAATAAAATTTTAAACAGGAATTTATTGATTTAGTTAGAATTTTATTTAAAGTTATATTCTCAAATGATTCATATTTTATATTTTTACGTAAATAACAACATATTTATTTTATATCAACAATTAACCAAAAACATGGTAGGTGTTAATGTCGAATCGATTGCCAACATGTATGTTGACGTCTCGTTGATTTGGGTTCGTATGCCAACAAATATGACTAGACAAAGATATTTCCAGTAACTTATTATTTAAAATAAAATAAAAATAAAAATTATTGAAACTATATGTGAATAAAAATATCTTGTTTAGAATACAAGTCTGTAAACTAGAATATAAAATATTTTCATGTATTTCTTATTTTTTTTAATTATATTTTTTTAAATTAATATTTTTTTAAATTATAGCAATCATTTATTTCCTTAATTTTCATTTATATATAATGCATGTATTTGTATAACATTATGAGTTCGATATTTAAATTCAAGTAAATAAAATATAATTTTTTTAAAAATATTCAATATAATTGCCATTGTTGAAGTTTCATGTTTGCAATACAATTAAAAGGATATGGGTCTAAAAATTTAGCAATTTTATTTTTAATTCTTTAAAGTCTTTTATTTGTATTTTTTTTTAAATTAAGGATATTCACAAAAATAATTTTTTAAATAAATTTTTTTTATGAGAAGACAGTTCAAGAGGAATAGAAAGTTTTATCTGCTTCATTTCTTTATAATCAGTGTGCTGATAAAATTCTCAATAACTTTATAAAGCTCTAAAGTGTTTGCTTAGAATTTGAACCGCATACTTATAATTATATTACTAAAATATTTTATAAATTTATCATCGTTGGTGGAAAAGAATTAAAAAAACTCATTTCTCATTTCACACATTAAAATTTAGAGAATTTTCTAAATTTCATTTTTTTTAATCTCCTCTCTCTTCTTTTCTCAATTTTAGAGAACCATTTAAACCAGAGACGTTATTCAATAGCTATTTTGCTTCAATTTATTCGAATCGATAACCTATGTATTGTGTATAAAGTAAGAACCCGAAACCAACACAGTTGGGTAGGTAGAGAATACTTAGGGGCATTTTCTTGTGATGGGCCCAGAGAGGGGGGGGGGGGCATGTCAAATGAGATTTTGAGAAGAGTCACAGTACGATGAAAGTTCCTATAAAAATGAAAAATGCCCTACCTTTGAGTGCGGTTAGGATCAAAACCCTCCACACCCCACGGGGGATTTACAGATTGACATAGCCATGAGGCGCACAACGGACCTTTTAAAGAGAATATTTTTGGTGTAGAAAGTCTCAAATTGATTGTTCGATCCTCTTATATTTTCTCGAACCGAGAGATCTATGAATTGTTCAGTATCATCAAACAATGTGTTTTATCTATTTTAGAATATTTATTATAGAGTTAACTTAAATCAAATACCGTACTTTACATGGTAATAACAAATTGGACGTTGTCGTTTCTTCTACGACTCTTTGATTTGAAAAATAATATTTACGACAATATTTATAAACAGAAGGATCCCACAGACAAGAAGAGTAAAGAAGAAAGCGACTCCCTATTTGACCATTAGATAATTAAGTACATTCACGACAATAATCAACAACAATCTTGTCATGTTTTCCATTTTAAGAAAACAGGTTTATTTATGAAGAGAACAATATTCAAAATTCAGGTAATTATGATTAATAAATACTTTATATTTTATCTGATTACTTCTTTAAGTTTATTTAAAACCCAAAACTATCTAATAAAAATATATTATCACAAAAAGGAATCAAATAAATTCACTTGTGTACGCAAACTATCTATTTTAGACGACATACGTGTTTCATAAACTGTAAGATACGTGTATTTCACTTTAAATAAATATATATTTAATTTTGATACATCTACAAAGTCAAAATATTTTTTTAATTTAAGTCAAAATATATTAATAAAAATAATATATATATATATATATATATATATATTATAAAATCAAAAATATGTATTTTAATAATATGAATAGCATGTAAGTACATGAATGTGTATCAAATACAACTCACAATGTTATCAATCATGAGCTTTCGTCACATAATTCTCTTATGATCACAAGTCACCAACAAACCAACTTCAACAATTAAACCTAACAATCCTAAACTATTTCCATATTCTAAATTTATGAAGAAATCAATGATTTTTACGATATTTTTCTGACATAAATTTCTTATCTGAATAAGAACGTGTTAATAATTTTGAGGATCTGTTATATTTAAAGCTTTTGATTACATTGTAAAATGACGTAACAAAGCTATATATATGTTAAGCACATAAAAAGGATAAACATAAATAAATACCAATCTAATTATCTGGATATAATTTTTCTATTTAATTAAATTATACGATATAATCATTGATATCATTATTACTCTCACCATCGAAATGTCATTGAGTCCTTTTTACGGACAGCACATACATAAAGACCCGCCATGAATCTCAAAGTGATGCATTTATTGTATAATTAATTTTTTTCTTTTCAAGTTTTTCTATCTCCCGTCGGTCTACTTTCTTTAGTCGTTCACTAGTTTCACTTGTCCTCAAGGCCTCAAAATAACCATTCGAGTGCATTTGGTATACAAATGAAACAAACGAGATTGAGGTGGACACGTTAAGGAATTGTGCACAGTTTTAGGGTTTTAATTGACTTGGGTAGTTGAGTAGTTAATTCCATCAATTTTGGTGGGACGAAAAATGCAAATTTGTCTTAATAACCGTTTACCAAACGCTTACTAAGTAAACATTTATCAAGTGTCACTTACCTTACCGGATGAACATAACAAGAACTAGGGGTGCTCGAAAACCCGAACAAACCAATGCAAAATAACCCAATCCGAAACAAACCAATATCTAATTGTCGTAAAATATTCAAACCGTAAGTATTATGTTCGAATTGAGTTACAATCATTTAAACCCAATCCATCCCGATGAACTCGATATCCTTTTATTTTTTGGATTTAATACGATTGTTAAGTCCCTATTTATATGTACATTAATTACACCATCACGTACCATCTTTATATACATATATTTTCAATCTCTTCTCCATCTCTATATAACTTCTTCGTATATAGGTTTACTAAAATGAGAACATATATATGCAAATTGAGAAAGTAGTTGAATGTGATATACTTAAGGTATAAAGATTATGGATAACTTGTACCAAATGATTGTTGATGAAAAATGAATTATCAGTAAAGGTTAGAAGAATACTTTGATATACCAAGGTATCAACTCGACCAACCCGTACGGTTTGAATTGGCTTAGGTTGGAAATTTTCAAACAGCAAACATCCAGTTGGGTTGTTCAAATGCGTTCAACCCAACCCATGAGCAACCCTAGCAAGAACAGAGAATTTTACTTAATAAGAGGCATAGCAAAAACAAAAATCTTACCTAATAAGTGAGGGTCTGTCAGGTAAAACATTGCTTATCAACAATCCATTTTGACTGCCGAGAATATTACCTGATAATAAGTGAGGAAGCTAACTCTTGTTGATAAGCTCTTACCTGATAAGTGTACGATAAACGACCTTTTCTCGGCCATTTCACGTATTGGTCTGCACCACACATGTGACAAGTTTTTTCGTGTTCCGTCTTAACCCACGTACAACACACCAAAACTATTGCTATAATGAGAATATTACATATTTATGACATAAAAGAATCCAAAGAAATGGCATAGTGACTGCTAATACACTAAATATATGTGTCAAAAAGGGTTATTTTACAGAAAGAATATATATGTTTTTTTTTTCTCATCAGGTTCTAATAAACTAACTGCTACACAAGCGTCACTCAATAACTTGTTTCCTTTCAAAATTATAATCCATCAAACTCTACTAAAAAAGAAACAAAATTTACCATTAGAAAACCGGTCTTTCAACGCACTATATGCCTCGTAAAAATACATACAGATGCGTCCCATCTCGAGCCCGAATTCTTCAAGAGACTGCAAAAAACACTTGAACATGAAGATGATGAACAAGATTGTAGCAATAACTGCTAACAGCGATATTAAAATAAAAGTGAGTACCATTCTTTCATGGATCAATCGGTATATGGTTTCTCTTGGCTAAATGCTCTGATTCGTTTGATAAGATTGGTTTTCAACGACTCAGGAAGTCGTGAAATTAGATTAGCCTTCGCATCAGCTATCAATTTCCTCCTGCATATTGCAGCAACCGCAATTAGAGTTGATATCTTTCACAAATCCAAGTGACGAGAAGCATTAAATCACATTACTATACAAGCAGAAAACCGCTCTTGGTTTCAATTGATGACACGAGATGCGCATCATCCTCCTTTAGTTGTAAGTTAATGGGGTATACATTATTGCATTTAAAGAAAAAAAGGGTTAACATTTAACTATAAACAGAACTACATAAAACAATGTTGTTAACTGGTTTACGATGAAACTAGAATTAAGTTCCTATTGATTTCGAGAAATGGCATGTTAGACCAACTGAACACCACTATGATGTACTTCACGACATAGAACAAGAAATGACAGGAGCTTTGAAACAACAATTGTTTACATCTGTGGAATCATGGCAGTTTTCTCTTGAGTGAGGGAGGATGAAAGGTTTATCAAGTCTCCACTCTAAAAATTACAATATCCACAATGTCAGTTAAGTTACTTCGATGCTATTAGAGTCGCATTCCGCATCTCAAAGGGAGCCCTCGTTCTCTAGGCACAGACTATATTTAAATAAAGAGCTTGATTTGCTTAAAGAACCAATTACTATATATGTGTGTGTAGAGGGAGGTTTAGGGAAAAACCTCTAAGAAAATGAAAAACTGAGAAACATTCTGGTAACCATTTATCTGGACAGTATGCATATGTACATACAAATAATTGAAGTTGTTTCTTGGTTTTTATGCACGGGTGCATGTGATGTGCATACCAGAAAAATTGCTTACAATTTTCTTGTATGCAACATGTGTATACTGTCCATATGAACGAGTGATAAGGTGTTCCTCAGTAAGACTGCACTTGGATCGGGTTGGCCGGGTTGAAGGCATTTGAACAACCTAACCCAATGTTAGCAGTTTGAAAAATCTTAACCCAACCCAACCCAAACCGTGCAGGTTGGTTGGGTTGAAACTTTGCTATATCATTTTATAATCTAGCTAAGTGTTTTTGTTTAAACGAAGTAAATAAAAAATGATAACATACAAAAAAGACCAACTCAAAAAGGAAAGTTAAAGGTTCATGCAAATAAGAAAGTAAAATTACGGTTGATATTGTAATATAATTTTGAATATAGCTAATTATGGATTGGTCCAACGTCTAATATATATATATATATATATATATATATATATATATGTTAATCAAGGACTTCAAATTATATTAAATCTATAGTACAAAAGTGCATCGGGTTCATCGGGTTGGGTTCAAATAATCATAACCCAATAGATGCGGGTTGGCCTAATTTTGTATCAACTATGTGTCAGGTTACCTCGCGTTGAGTTTTTTTAGGTTGGGATGACCGGTATTTTGAGCACCCCTAATCCTCAGTATTTCATTTTTTACGGTTTTCCCTACACCTAACCCTATGTATGTATAGGGGCAAGTTAAAGAAGAATCTAAACATTTTGCGAGAATGCGAGAAGTTTTAGCATCATATATGATTACATGCATAATGCACAAGCTTAATTGTATATGCTAAAACATGTTGCATTGACAACACATAGACGCTTAATCATATATAATTAAACACACCCAAAAGAGTTAACCATATATTATATTGAAACTTTCGACTTCTCGCATGATCCTTCCTCTGTCTCTCTGTCTCTCTCTCTCTCTCTCTCTATATATATATATAGAGAGAGAGAGGTGGTTGATTTTACAACCCATTCCATTTGCACAACCAATGCAACCTCATCTAACCATCAACTAGTTCATCTATGGTCAGCATCCGATGAGGTGGAAAAGGTAATTATAGATTATCAATTTGATAAAACTGAAAAGTTAAAATAAAATAGACTGTTTAGATCAGGGTTGTATTGGTTGTACAAATAGGATAGCTATATTTAAAACGTGTTCTATGTGTGTGTGTGTGTGTGTATTTGATATTTCACTTTGATATGGAAATGTAACAAAGGCCTTATCTTTAAGGCATGCACTTGATCATAATCATATTTTTATTCCTCAAGTAACAAGAGTTTGCTAGCCTAACATAACAAAATATGACACTTAGAAGTATCAACAATATATATAAGCATGCACCCCAAAAACATATACTCCCTTTGTCCCAACAAAAAATACAATATTTGACTTGACACGTTTAAGATAACAATCCCTTCATAATGACAAAATAAATAAAGATTATGAACCACAATAAAAGTAGCTAACTTAGAGTAGGAAAAAATAAGTAGATTTACATATCATTACAATAGTTGTAGAAGAAAGAAAAAGAACAAAAAAGGGAGTAGTTTCAGGTGTGTGCAGGGTGTAGATGTCCCACCCATTAATCATGATATAATATGATTCAATTATTTCTAAACAAATTTCAAGAAACAACCAGAGAATCATCTTAAGAACACTTGTATAGAAAGAAAAGCAAAATTAGCTTTCGAGTTATTTTAAAATAAAGAAAACTCAAAGCCCAATGGTTTCCATTTATAGAAATTTGACAAAATACAAGTATTTCCTTTAAGAGAGAACAAATTTTTATTTGTTGAAGTTAGTTGATTTTTAACAGGGGATAATTCAAAGTTCACATGCAATTGTTTAAAGTAAATGTCCATCAAAATAAAGTTATCCAGGTATACGAGGCTATTGGTTTCAAAGCGGGACCAAACCGTGGCTAGTCCATTAGGTTCTCCACCCCAAGCTCTTGGTTCAAATATTATATAGAACGGATACCCTCTGCCCTTATAAAAAGGCAATCAAACGATGCATGCAATGCATGTTTGCCTGTCGAACAAGATTCTGTATTCAAGCACACCTAGGCATCATCTTATTCTTTGACAAATAGGCCATTAACAGGCACACTATTGAACAGCACACTCACTTCAGTAGAGGCAAATCCCCGGGTGAGGTCCTCACTCAATTTTGGCCTTCAGGATATGTCTTTTAACAACACTGGGCCATTTACCTTTTAAGTTTCATATATACCCTTGGGGATTTGCAGAGGGTTAAAGGGGTAAATACAAGAAAAGGTTTAGATTACACCAATAGATTCACAAGCAAGTGAGCAACTCCTACTTCTAACTTAGAATCATGAAAGCATAAACTAACATCTCTAACTGTGCTTAAAATGTTTCTGAACAGTCAATAATCACGTAGAAATGACCTCTCACTCTACTTACTGCAGCCCAGGAATAAAATCGTTGTGGAATAGTCAAATAAGAACCACAAAAAGTTTGGGAACCCTGAGAACCAGTAATCATGGGTTCTTTCACATCGTGAAACAATGTAGTGTTGTTTCACAAGACGATTATTTCTAATGTGTATTTTTTGTTTCGCATTGCGGAACAACATTGTACTTTTCACATGCATTGTTTCACAATCACGTGATCAATGGTTCTCAACCTTTTGTGGTTCTCATTTGATTATGCCCTTATATATATGTAAATAGACAAAGAATCGTGTGAGAATAGGAGCTAACGCGAGTAGCCTAAGAAGGGATCTGGACCATTGATCACTTTTAATCTCACCCCCATCCCATGAATTGTGTTTCTTATGGGAATTGCTGGTGCATCTAGGTGCACACGATCCGCGTTGATCTTCAATTAGGATTGATCCAAGGGTGGAGATCCCTTCTCACTCTTCTCACCACCACTTCAATTCTCACCGGAACTCAACCCTATATATATATATATATATATATATAACTTAGTAAATAACATTACCATTGATGGCGAATGTGAGCTTATTCTCTAGATTCTAGAATCCTTGCCACAGAGAATTCACTGGTAGTGATTGAAATTTCATGGAGTCGGATTGCATGGAAAACTAAAGATCGTTACTACAATTGAGAAGGTGAAAAAATAGGGATAAACCCAACTGGGTCAACAGATCAGTTCATTCAGAAAATTCCCAACATCTTTTTAGTTTTCTGAGAGGAGTTCAAGTAACTTGATGGTCATTTGGGTACCAAAAAGAACACTAAGAATATCTTTTTAAAGCACCACTGACTCTCAGAACCTTCATACTCCGTTAGATCATGTAATCATTTTAATGACAAATCAGAACAGAATAACTTTATACCACGGGCATAAAAAGCTAGACTGGAATGTGATAACAACCAAAGGAAGACATAAAAAAGATAAAGAGATTTTACGACAGTTGACTGCCACTTGAGAAAATAACTTCCAATCATAAGGCCTATAAGTGCATCAATCATGGAACTGAGAGCCTATAGCATCAGATGAAAATATAAACTAACAAATTATACATCTGATTCTTAAGTCAAATATATTGCAGGGGAAGACGTGTAAGCAAGGGAAAAGAAAAAAAGCTCCATTATGTAATACACGAGTCAAGAGAGAGACTTACTTAAGTTCATTCCTCTGTAATGCATCATCGCCTGCATCTCGAGCGCACAGCTTCTTGGCACGCATGAAACTTTGAACCTCATCTGTCCAACCACAATTTCGCAAAAAGGAAGAAGCTTCTTTCCCAAGACTGAGACATGCCAAGAAAGACATAATTCCAAAAAATTATTATGATAATCCAAATACACTGAACCACCATCTAAAGTTCCATGTAAACATGAATTCTAAGACAAAAAACTACATATATCAGGAAGCACAGTCAATACTGCAGAAGAAAACAAAATAGTCTACGCTAACCATATATATCACATGAAAATATTAGCAACTTGAGATAGACTTATGCTACCATAACAATTTAGGGTATAAAGTCGTATACAATATGAACCACCAGACCAAGAATACGAGAAAATATAATGGAAAGAAAACCCTAACCTTTCATATTTAATATGTTCGTCTATAATCTATATACACACACAGGTACAACCATTAAATTAAGTGAGCCACTAAATATACCCATCATCTCTCATCACATTGAAGCATAAATATCTATCATTCCCAACTTGCTATAAATGGAACCAGCATATGATTGTGGACAAGGACACACCGACTTCTATATCCTTGCTTCTTTTGTGAAGGTTCTTGTTCTCGGCCACTTGGCTATATGAATTACAATCACAAAATAGTCCCATCCAATGTTCAATAGCATTAGATGGAGCTAGACATTCAAGTAACCTTCTAGAGCTGAATCGCCTAAGCAGGGAATAAGTACACTATTAAGCAAAAGCGTAACCGGTTTATTTAAATATAAATAATACAATTATTTTTAGATAATGAAACATATGAGAACTAAACTTTGATACTCTACTATTTTGATACAGTTTCATTGTACCACTTATGCAATTACTCAAAAAATATTGAGAAGATTCCCTTCAACTACACTTCATTGAATAATCAATTGCTAATCAAAGTGGTGAGAGGCACTTAAGTCCTAGACCGCCGATTTAGAGGCACTACCTAATCGGCACTGTGGGGACAACTGAACGCGGAGACAGCCGCGAAAGTGGCCCTAGGCCGCGTTTTATAACACTTGCCTCGTCAGTTTATGTGTGCAAGTGCATAAATCATGGAGAAGTTGTTTAATCCACCAAAACACTCCACATGTAACATAATTCATAGCCCAGCTTCCAGATTCTTCACTGAAGTGATGAACAATACGTCATTTATTGCACATGAGAGTAGGCCGCCACCTACAAATACGTAATATCTGTCAAGACTAGTTAATCAAAGAGTGCACCTAGTCTATATCCCAAAAACCTACAGCCTAACTCCTCCGTGAACACTCCTACGTTGCGGTGCTTAGGATTTAAGTACGGAAACCTCCCTCTGGAGTGCCTGAGATAACCCAAGCTACACAATATAGCATTCCACTGTCTAGAGCAGCAAAAGTAGACTCGCTGACCACAGTCACCACACTCCTCGACTGATATTTTGATCCACATTTCAGGTTCGAACCAGAATGATGTCTTTGATCCTACCTCCTTACAACATGAATAGAAGGAAACATTATGAAATCGTTTGGTAACTTTTCCAATAGAAATAAGAGTTGAGGCAAAGTCGAAAAATGTTAAATTCATGATGGTAAATCACGAAATTATTTATTGATTCGGCGTCAATGGCTATTTATCAGGGGCTTGTAGGAAAGGCTTGATGTGCCAGTATAGCAGTAATACCTATTATGTTATCAAAAGCACCAAAGTCAACACTTCACAACCGTGTGCATGCAGTAAGCTAGATACAAAACTCATCTCAATGTGGTTTCAGGAGTAGACCGCACTTATGAAGAGAGGAAATACTGAAAAAAGTGCAATAACTCACATGGTTATGCTCCAAAATAACACTTGTAGCATAAAAAATGTTATAGGGAAGATTCCAACAAAGAAAAGATCATAACAATGACAACAAAAACATATGGTTGAAATAACGAGGTGAAGCAAATTCCATGGCAGAAAACTTGAACTGAGACCGCTCAAAAGTAGATTTGGACCTTGGGGCATGAATTCAAATATGAAATGAAGCAAAATCTCTCGAGTAAAACAATATACAAGCAAAAAATTACTATTCAAGTATAAATTAGACATGATCTAATGATAAATCTAATATACTATGAATAACATCTCATGATGGATTAATGGAAGCTAGGTTTTAAAAGGCGGAATCGGGCCTCGAGGAGTTTTCCCTCAACGAGGCGAGGCGTAAGCCCCAAGGGGAATATATATATACACCAATACATATACATACTATGCAAATATATATACACACATTTATATACAATATGTATATATATAATACACTTATAAGCAGAAAGGGATGTGAGATGGGTAGATCGTGCACAATGGGTTTAGTTGATTAGGTTCAAGGGAAAACGAAACCACAGAATATACATCCACAAAATATATACAAATAAAATTACATACACAATATATATATATATATATAATATATTGTTAGTATATATGATATACTAACAAATAAAAAATATAATATACTCGTTAGGTTTAGTGTAAATACTTCAATGCTCGAATGTAGCATGTTAAGAAAATATTAAGACTTATACATACAACACACATATATATGGAGTGAGGGAGATGGAGTGAGTCGTTTTGAAAGAGAGAACAAACAGCCGTTCTTTTTGACTTTTGGTTTTGTAGGCTCAGTGTGTGTGTTAACATAATGTATGTCAATATGTGTGTGTGATGCAGAAGTGAATGGCTCTGAGAGAGAGCAAGTGGCAGACTGGCAGCCATTCTTTATGTGTGTATACACATTAATATACATGTTATGTGTGATGCAAAAGTAAATGGCTTTGAGATAGAGCAAGTGGCAGCCGTCTTTTTTGACTTTTGAAAATTGACGGGGGTTGGCAATAGCAACCCCCTTTATTGAAAAAAGAAGGCCACCCACAATATATATCAGATGCTACGCCTCTCTATGCCTCACCCACCGCCCCATCAATCAAAGCGTACGATCAATCGAAGATGTGAGAGGTGGCGCCTCAAGCTCGTTTTTGGCCGCTTAGCCTCTAGGCGCGCGCGCCTCAACCGAGTTTTAAAACCATGGATGGAAGTTAACTTCTCACTGAAGAAATGTTTGACTATTAATATATATCATGACTACTAGGTGCATCTATGCTGTTACAACGGTAAAAAAAATGAAAATGTGGTCATGAATGATTAGATTCGCGTTGGTAAAGCGATCATATAGTGGTCGAAAAGATAGCGGTACATAGAAGTAAGAGGCTAAGAGTATTAACGTAAGAACTACTAATGTGACCCATGACAACAAGCGTAAAATCACCAATAAGCTTGCATGAGCCTCATTCAAAGAATTACCAATGTGAACAGAAGATGTAAGACAAGTGAACAGAAGAAAAGAAGACGAACAGAACCACAGAACTAGACAAGAAGTCAGGAACAGATGAGAAGGCGAGTGAAGAAAAGCAAATAACCAAAGAAATAACCTTAAGGACAGAAGAAAATGCTGAATTGCTGATTGTTGGTTGTGATAGGCAAGAAATGATGAAAGAGGTCAGAGAAGTGAAGCCAGATTAGAGGAGTCCAAGAAATTGGCCTTGTGATGCCCTAGCCCCCTAATCCATATTTTACCAAAAAGACTAAAAGCCAAAATTAAATAGCCCATCAGCTAATTGTGGTTTTCACACCGCTATCGCATCCTCAAATTCCACCCTAATTGCGGTCAACAAAACAACGCGGCTAATAGTGGATCCTCTATAAAGGACCGCTAAACTGCACGCTATTTTTCCATGTCCGCTAACTGCTAAACCACAGCCATAGCACTACAATTAACAGCATAGCTGCCAAAATCGTTGTCTTCTAGCCTACTCGCCTCAATGTCACCTCTACAATGTCTTATTATTTTCCTACCCTGTCTACTATCACTGAGAAAAAATCTATTTAACCCTTTAATTTGTATTTTTTTAGGATTTTGTTGCATTCTTCTCAAACCAAACTAAATTGGACACTGATACCAATAATACTGGATTGGTCGTGACCTTTCTTTTACCTGAAACCATCACACTAACTGTAGCTTGTATCCCAAAATCACAAATAGATCAAGCATTGGAGGATAGAAGTAACATGCCTTTCTTTGAGTTCTTCGCATTTTGCTAGTGACTGATGATCCTCAGAAAGCAAATGGCAAGACTTCTGTTCCTCATGTTTCCTCTTGGAGTCTGACTTATCAGGGAGGCTTTTAGCAACACCATTATGCGCATCCTGATAGCCAGGCACTTTACCTGTTGCTGTTCCATTTCTTGTAGCATCGGTCTTACACCCATTTGCAACAAATTCATCGCTGTTCCTCTGGATCTCAACATTTCCATTTGCAACAAGTTTATTTTGGCTAAAACCATTCTTGTCCTCTAACAATGGAATCTTCTTATCACTTGTCTTCTTCGAGTTCGGGGCTTTTGCATCACCATTATTTTCATTGTTTTCTTTATTATGAACAATGATTTTCATATTAACTGTTGCAGGGAACTTTTTGGTACCAGAATTTCCAGCGATGTCTGACTTCCTTTGTAGACCAGAAAGCACTTTGCCAACCTTGGATGACGTTCCAGAATCAACCTTCTGCGAATGATGATTAACACACTGTTGTGATTCTGTAGACTTTGTAATATGACCAGACTTGGGAAGTTTTGAGGAATCACTTCCATTGCAATCATATGCCTTTGTTCCATTGGTAGCTAAAGTTTTGTTAGGTAGAACAGGCCTCTGCTTGGTACGAGAGAAAAAAAGGATATAGACTTTCTCGGAGAAAACCTCCTGTAAGGTTGAAACTGAAACATAAGAATCGTTGCAGCAATACCAACGACCAATCGCATCCTGTTAACATGTTTGAAACCAGCATAAGCAAACAAGCAATGCCTCCACATGAATACTGACTGTTCAATATAACAAATTAACAAATTACAACACAGCTTAAAGAGACCTTGATGTAAGCATAATAGTGTCCTGAATCTGGTGAAAAGCCCGAATGCACAATGGTGGCAAAAAGTTTATATTCTGGATGAGGATCCTGCAGAATAATTAAACAATTGAATTGGGAAGATAGTCTCAAGAGGAGAATATTAAGAAACAAAAAAGACTCAGGGTGATTTCCAACAAAAAAGAAACCACGGAGACTCTGCTACATTCTCCCAATTTTTTTCCAACAGAAAAAAAAAAAAAAAAAATATATATATATATATATATATATTAAATAAGTGCACAAAAATGATCATGATATTGGAGTAACTACTTAAATCAACAACTCACAAGAAAGCCAAGCTAGAGAAAAAAATACAATTAAAGATGAAATTTACAGGCAGCCAATTGAACAGGCCAGAAAAGAACATGAAGAGCAAAAACATCTTGCACCTAGCATATCATCTCACATTAATTTTATCTTAACAAACTCTAATGAACAACCTCTACACCAAATGATTTCACATTCATCAGCATTGCCAACACAAGCAAGATCCCTTAAGAGTGTAAAAAAGATGATGTATTCACAAATGAAAATGAATGCCATAAAATGTGTTCAAAGTCCATGTATATACATACTTTCAGTTAAGGTTGGCAACTTGTAGAGTAGAGATAATTAGTGACATGTATGAGTTCAAATACTTATATTCCTGACATGGTAATAAAGACAGATTCTGTTAATGAACTATGCAAGTCTTAGCAAGTAGAAGTGCAAGACAAAGGGTGTTTACCTTGTTCCAGGACATGGAGAAGATCATATGATAAAATAACCCACAAGCATGTATGTACATCAGATCATAAAAGAACTTCCATAATGATCATATCACGAATGTGCTCCATTGTACATGAAACATTAAGTAAAAGGGCCTAGGTATTTCTCTTTGAACAGCTAAGAGCAAAAAGGGGGAACATAATTCCTTCTAGGTTTCGCTATCTAATCCCCAAATGATTGGGACATGTAGCATAGAGCAAAAGCTTAGGAGTGTCCTCGATTGAAAAAGAAAACTTATAATCATCTTAAGTAATCAAAAAGGGGTCTATTCTCGGCATTTCAAAAGGTACAACTCAATCAATACACATTGTTAACAGAGCCTCATAGCTTTTTCTCGTTTAATTTTAACTCATTAAAGAACAATTTTTAGAAGAAAGCCTTGGAGCACAAATAAAGTAACTCTTCGGACAGGAAGGTTATGTTTTAAAGTCAAGAATATTTACAAAAATTTAGCGTAAATATGCATCCCCCCCCAAAAGAAAGCAATAAGCTGAGTAGCCTTGAGTCTCTCCTGTATATAGTTTCTATTGTTGCTGCTCGGTCATATCTATGAGTGACATTACGTAAGCCTATGCTTACATGAAATCACGATGATAATATTATACAAGATAAATATATAATATCTTGCTTTTGCAAACAAAAATGAACCAGTGCATCTGATGCCAAGCATGCTCCAGCCACACCTTAGGTGATTTGCAGATGCAATAAAGAATACTATAGCCTGGTACATGTTGTGCATTATCTCTGCAAACTTCAGAAACTATGATCTCATATATCGTCCAAATACCAGTTTTTCATGAGCATAAGATAAGTTGCAATATGTCATAAACTTGATTTCATAGGCTATCTATTACTTTATGCACATATAACATTCCTTACATTTCATGTTTATTATTCATGCACATAAACTTGATTTCCTTGGCTATCCATTACTTTATGCACATATAGTATTCCTTACATTCCATGTTAAACACCTTGCTCAAAATGAACATGTTTCTCTTATGCTTCCTATGCTACACACGTTTAGCAACTGCTGTTAAGTGACAGAATGTCTTGGTATACTCATTTTCACCATCTACCACTCTTGGCAATATAGTCGTCAGAGAAGCTATTTTATTTTATTCAACAAATGAATTGATTAGATGACTGATTGAAATTATAGTTGAACTATTGATGGATGACAATGCTTATAGTAAATAAAAGTAGTTGTGGCAAGCTAGATTCAGCATGTCATGTGATTATGCTACCACCTATGTCCTATGTTACACATCATCTTACCCTGAGAAGAAATTTTGTCCCTTATGTTTCTCCTTTGCTTCTTATGCAACTTATGATACTTGTCCACTAGAATTCCATACAAGTGTTGTCCACCTACTCTCTTCTTCAGGGATGATGGATCAGTCTAATTGAAACTTACTCATGCCAAGTTGCCGACAAAAGGCATAGGCATAAAAAAATGGAGAAAAGAAAGATAATTGTCTAAACAATGTAAACCAATACGACAAACTTAAGGATAAGACTACCACTACGTACCTGGCTTGTTTTGCACATGAAGCTCGAAAGAACTAATACTTCATCAAAAGCAATTGCTTTGTCTATCTTCCCGCCAAATATTCCCTCAAACCTCTATTCAACCAAAAGAATAGCTTAATTAGCCACCACTTATCTTGATGCTAAAAGGAAATTAAAAAACAATGGCAACTAATCAAACCCACCTTGAGTTGAATTACAAGAATGTTAGGTGCTTGAAGAATAGACATTTGCTTTCTTGCTGCTACCAATTTCTTACAACTACAAAAGCAAAAGTTTCTATCTTAACCATCTGAATCAACAAGCATGATATAAAAACATACATATGTGGGTAATATGGCAAAGATGGTATGCTTACTTATCACACTTGTATTTGTTATTCCCATCCAGAATCTCTGGTTGAAAAAAATTCTGAAAAGCTTCCTTTAGAGAACTACTATGTAATACATCAACGCTAATATCCATTATCTCATCAACCTTATTGGACTCATTGCCACAAGCAAGGCACTTCACCTGGCTCTGCAGAGCTCCTCCAAATATCTCCTTAACTACTGTACTGCCACCAAAGCTATCACCTCCTCCATTACTGACAAACTTGCGTCGTTGCTGCTGCAACTTTTTCAGGCGAAGACATGTGGTATGGCATGCATCAATGACGTACCGCAGGAACTCATGTGCATCCTCTTGCCTTCCTAGACGAAAATGCTCTGCAAAAATTTTCAAGCCGCCTATGATCTTGCCAGGCGTTTCTAGGGTTAAGTCAATGCTCAAAGATCGTACAATTCTCTTCTCTAGTAAACAAAACGGACAATCACTCTTCCTGTCCTGCTGCACCAGGGACTCACCTACAAACATGTAGCAATAACATAAACAAAATTGAACTCGTTCATGCATAGAAGCAGAAACAGATTTATATGCTCAGAAGAAGGGGAAGTTATCTTTTCATACAAAAAATTACTACTCGAATTAGGAAATTCTATGCTAACAGTGCCAAATTTACACTCGAATTCGAACAATTCAATGTTGCGTTAAACATTAGGTTAAATTCATAATCACTTGGATACGTGGGCGGGGCGGACGTACGAGAAAGATGAGAGCAAGTAGAACAAGAGGAGTACATACAGAAGGCAGAGTGCTGGTGTTGGAGGCAGAAATTGGCGAGGGGAGGAGTGTAGGTCAAGCACTGGAGGACGGCGTTGAGGTAGCAGGTATTACCAAGATTCTTGAACCCTAATGGAGGACCGTTCTTGCGTTTCTTCAATAACAAATTGGTCTGCCAAGTCATTTGCAATTGCAAACCAGCCATTAACAGCGAGGCCCTCTCGCTCCTGATTCAACCGCCGCATTGAATGACAATCCCCACCGCCACCTCGCCGCGGAGGATCGCATCCCTCAAAACTTCCTTCACTTTCTCCTTCTCTATCTCTGTATCTCTCTGATGAATGATACGGTGGTCTTCGTAGTGTTGGTCGCCGGCGGTGAGGATTGTATGTATATGGATTGCTAGTGACGAATCGAGTGCTGGTGTGTGTGTTGAAGGAAGAAGCAGAGTCCGTTGGGCATGCCTGGATGCCTCCCCCCCTTTTTCCCCTGCTCACAGGCGCCTCCCCTGTTTAATAGTTTGTTAACTTAAGGAACCAGACTTTCCTATATTTCCAAAACAAACCCTCCTACTTTTTACTTTTTCTCTTTTTGCTTTTAAATATCAAAGTATAAAACAACAATGCATCTTTGTTATCAAACCAACCACAAGAGTGGTGTCTGATTAGTTTGAGCTTGGACTTCAAAAGTCAAAAGTGCATGGAGGTCTCAGGTTCAAATACAATGAGGAATAAAAGTCTCATTATGGCCACGGAGGTTCAAATGCAGTGACTCCAGGCTACCTGCAAAGCAGGTGGTCGCCCTGGATTAATCGGCTCGCATAGCGGGTTAGATATTCAAGTTAATTAAAAAATCCATCTTCGTTTCAAAGTATTAAAAGGAGATCCATTGTATTTGGATATGATAATCTTCAAAATGATCATTCTTATGGAGCCAACGGGTTCTGAATGACCCCCCCTCTCACAGTTAACCATCTCAAAGAAATCCATATCATCCATTATTTATAAAAAGCTTAAATAGTCTTTGTTGGTAGCTATAATTACATACAAGCGAACTTTTTAAAAAGTTGCTTCAAATCGTGTTTTAAAACCTCATATATTTTTCCAATCAACTTTTTTACTTGTCATTTTACATTGTCATCTAACTTATCGGCTAGTTTACCAAGCATAGCAGTATCCTAAGTTATAGGCGTAATGTCTTTTTTTGTTAACTGGGAGTATCTAGGACAACTTGCATGCACCTCAACTAATCCAAGGACCCTAATAACAACCAAAAAAATCCACAGTGGACTACTTAAAGCGATGACTTTTAAAGAGATTCCCAAAAGACCAAGTATTGTTGTCGGTTGTTAACGATAGCCACAATGTTGTGGAAAAAGGGTTTGGATTACCCTCCAAAACATCCCATCATATGACAATATATATTGAAAAGTAAAGAGCCAAAACACAAGATTCAAATAGCATGCAAAAACAGTAGTAGCAGTTAACTCCCATTTTTCTATTATATCAAAAAGCTTCTGAATTCAAAAATGTCAAATTTTACAACATGTAATGCGTGGCATACTGATTTACATACCACCTGCTCCTAATATGATCATACCAGGAAAACAACTCATGCTTGCTATATTACACACAGTTCTCATTCTATGTAAATCTTCAATGTTTGGAAGAAAAAATTCTACTGGCTAGAAGCAGCTTTTGGTATAGAAGACGACTTGGAATCATCCGAGATGCTGCTGACTCGAGTTGCTTCCTTTTTCAATTTGAAGTTATTGTATGCTGCTACACCGCCAATCGCTGCATAAAAATCAAATTAATGTTTTCATTTCATGAATTACTTAAAACCTGTACCTTTACGATGTATATATAACGATAATGATGTTAATGGAAGTATAATATACCAGAAAAAAGAATCCATTTTTTCTAATTGAAGTAATCCCAACATATGTGATATCCTACGGCCCCGGGGCCTACCAACTTAGCTTAAGACTGCGGGACTTGGGGCATGTTTGTTACTCCCAGCTTATTCGGTCAGCTATACATGACTGTTTGACAGTGGTTTAATGATATAGAAAGTGGTTTATTCAGTAAGCTTCTTTTGGGTGTGTGGGGGGGGGGGGTACCAACTCAGCTTAAGACTGAGGGACTTACTGGGTTCGTTTGGTTTTACTGTGCAAGAAGGTTGGCATGCCATACCAACTCCGCTTAAAACTAGAACAAGAAAACATCTAAATACTTGTTGATACATATATATATATATACACACACACACACACACATATATATATATAAAGGAAGGTTCAAACGAGAACGCTAACTATTTAAGAAAACAAGAAAAAGATCGTTAATGTACAAAATCACATACGATTTTACATTAACGTCGAAAAAATGGAAGCGTACGACTTTTGAACCTTTATGATTTTGTATGTGATTATGTGAATATGTGAATCATGCATGATTTATATATATATATATGAATCATGTATGCTTTTGTACGTGAATATATATACATACGTGAATCATGTATGATTTAGTACATCAAGGACCTTTTTCTTTTTTTTTAAATAGTTACCGTTCTCATTTGAACCTGACCCTATATATATATATATATATATATATATATATATATATATATATATATATATATATATATATATATAGCCAAGCAACACTGCATGATTCATATTTTTATTTTAAATTCATGATTCCAAATATTTGTTCTTTCCTAACCATGTAGGTTGCTAAGGGTGTGTTGGGTACGTGGGAAACTGCACAAGACATGATAGTACAAAACCTTGTTGTTGGACGTTTGGCACAACATTATACTGGGACAGGACAAGACTTGAGTGGAACAGTGCATTTTTTCTGTCCGAACAAAATAAGTGGAACAAAAAATAAGGAAGATTGGAGAAGATTGGACAATTACTAAACTATCCATATCAAATTAGAACTCCAAAGACCTTCCACAATTCTTTTACCCACCTACCTAACTTTCGCTGCTCCATTCCTGTCCCATCCGCCTACCAAATGCACCCTAAGGTATTTGCAGAACAAACACGAAAACAGAAAAGAAACAAACAAACAAACAATAAAAGAAGCATCAACTTATTACCTATTGCATAACCAAAGATATTAATCATGGTGAGCTTCGTATCAGCAAAGAGAAGGGCCGACAATAATACCACCACCCAGTCCTTAACAACTCCAGCTACACGAATCGTCAGAGCACTTGTATGTTGAATCACAAGGAAAACCGAAAGATTGAGAGCAAAAGTACAAAGGGAGTTGAGTGTTAGCACGAGCGGCTGAAAGTTCCACGTGCCCTGTGCATCCATCTTTGGCTTCTCCAAGAAGATCCATGGAACTAAAAGGCAAAGAGCGCTGCACAGCGAATCAAGATTTTCTGTTCACATGGACATAAATACGTAAAAACAGAATGGTGGCAAGACAGAGAAAATAATACTGTCTAGCTCAAGAGGTATAAGAACATGCCTGCAAGGGCTCACATAATACATCATGGATATGGGGTTCAACTTCAGACCCTTCCTTTTAACCAAGATTTCCATAAATATAAGTCTCAAAGCTTCTCCAACAACACCTCCCATTTGGTAAACCACACCAACCCAGTTAATGTTGATTTCCCCATAAGAAGCCACTAGTACTCCAAAACTTATCACACACATTATCAGAAGCATCCTACTGCTCATGACTTCAAGTCCAGCTGCTACACCAAGAATGAAAACAGCTACTGGCACTGCACATAGATCAAAAATAGGTTTAAATTGATTCGTAATGTGAAGAAAGTGTGTATATTTCATTAGCTCTTGACCAATCTGGTCTCTTGGTTTAAAAGATCCCTCCGAAAATATATATATGTTTTAAATTTCTGGCTACAATTGTTTGGTTAATGGAAGGAAGATTCTTTCTTTCATACTTCATTAAGTTACTTGCAAATAGGACAGAGATTAATCCAAATATTCAGTATACTTACTGACTGCTTTCAACATCTGAGCAAATGCAACAGATATATAGAGGTATGCAGTGTTTCCAAGCCAAAGAGTCATTGCAAACATTGCACCAATTGGAATGACTGATGTAGTGTATCTGTATGTTAAGTAATGATGATTAGCCACACACAAAAAGTGAAAAATAAAAAAAAGAAACATATTTTTATTTTCTCTTTGTAACAAAGAACTGTTACAAAGGGCCAAGAATATGTTATCAATTGAGTAGCCAACATTTTATGTTATTATAGTTATTTCTTAGACAAAATCCATACTTGCTACAAGATTGACCAACATATTAGGAATGGATACCATTTGACTTCATATATCAAATAAAACAAAAACATATTTAACTCTCACATTTCAAGAGTCATTCCTTCCTCAACTTTTAAAATCTGCGAGTAAATGTAAATATTAGTTACAGATTGCAGAAGTGATAATTCTAGACATGATACAAATATTTTATACCTTGAGAACTTTGGTGAGTACAAAACAGAGCACAGAGGAAAACACCATATGAAGAAGCGTCAACCCAAGTGGATATGGAAAGTTTATCTCCTTTGATGACAAAACCCACTGCATCACCATTGTAGAATAAACCAGACAAAATTAATTCAGTGAATGTTTACTTCAAGAAGTTAGAAAATGAAACTTTGCAAAGATAAGTTACACGACTCCCTCTTCGTTAGAGAGAATAATCAATTAAAATATATATATAAAAAGAACTGGTCACAAGCCATCCAAATATACAAAGATCAAGGCATTTCTCATAAATTTCAAACATGAGATTAATCAAATAAGAAAGGCAGAGGTTGGAGGTTATGCAAGAGATTGATCAAATAAGCATCAAGAACCAATACCCTATATCCGTCACTCACAAATAGGCAAATGAGTGGAGAATAGGCCACCGCTCATTGGGCACTATAAGTTTAAGGTAATGCCTTTGGGTCACAAATGCACCCACAGCACTTCAGGCCTTCATGAATTTCATATTTGAACTTATCTCCAAAGATCTGTGTTATTCGTCTTTGATAGTATCTTAACTTACAGTGTTAATACGAAGAAGCACTTGGAACACTTGGGGCTGGTACCTGGTACTGAAAATATTGGTGAAACATCTATTCATTAAGCATTCCAAGTGTGCTTTTGGTAAAACCCAGGTTGAATAAATACCATGGGCATGTCAATTGATATCGGCAGGTCGTGTAATGGTGGATCCTAGCAAAATCAAAGGCATATTGATTATTGATGTGGCCACTGCCAAAAACTATCAAGACGTTACAGGAATTTTTGGGTTTGACAGGCTACAACAGAAAGTTAATGGATGGATATGAAAACATCGTCTTTACTGAAGAAAGGATAGTTTAAATGGATCAAGAGGTAGATCAGGCTTTCCAGAGACTCAAGCAAGCCATAAGGCTCATGACAACTACCACCATTCTTAAATTCTCTAATTTCCATGTAAAATTTATCATCTAACAAATGGCTTGTGACTTGGGTTGGGAATTGAGGTTGTACTCTTATGACTTGCAAGGAAACAGACTTGTGTATTTCCATAAAGCTCTGGGAATAAAAAAACAGAGGGCTTTCAACTTACGAAAAGGAGATGCTTGCTACTGTTTCAGTGGTACAAAAATAAAGATGCTATCTCCATCATGGCCATTTTAAGATAAGAACTGATCACCATCCACCCAAGTACTATATGACCTAGCAAATGACAAATATGAACCAACAACTGTGGCTGGTAAGGTACTCGATTTAGATTACGAAATCAAATATAAGGAAGAAAAAGAAAATCAGATATAAGCGGCCATTGGGCTTCTTATTTTCCTCCTTTCTCTTCTTTTTCTTCTCAAGGGTCAAAGCTCCTCAACTTGAACGAGAAGGGCATAGATTAATGATTTTACCAATCAAGGGTGGGAATTCATTCCTTCTTAGAAGAGTTTTAGCACACTGGCCTCAACTCCTCCCCAGTCTCGCACAAAGACAAAGAAGGATGGTAGTTTCAGCATTAAGCTTGCTTGGCATGAAAGTTCAAATAGAAGATTTTAACACTAAACAAGGTAGAAAGCAAGCCAAGCAAAGAGGTTTGGCTTCGCCTCTAAAAAGTCATTCGACTAAACTAAGGCGACCAACCGCGAGAAGGAATGAGTGAGGCCTATTTAAATATTATACATGATTTAGCAGGTCCCACCCTGCCTTACACATCAGAAGCGTATTCAGTTATTCACTCTAGATGGGCCAAGATGTATCCCTGGAAACCATCCAAGTAGAACTTCTAAGAACTTGGAGATCGAACTATGCATCGAGTGAATTAGGAGGACATCACCCATGGTCGGGCAGACAGAGAAGGTTAATTAATGCTTAGAAACATATTTACGTTGTTCCATTGGGGAGAAAACCCAAGTTTTGAGTCAAAATGATTGTTGCTGACTGAGTTGTGATATAACTCTCCATTCCAAAAGGCCATGGGGATGACTCCATTTCAGGTGGTGTATAGGTTAGCTCCACCCCTATTGCCAACTCCTCATGTGGGAGGAACAAAAATTGCAGCTACTGATGACCATCTCCGCCAACATGACAGTTAGGTTCAAATCTTTAAGGATGATATCTCTCAAGCAAAAAAAGGATGAAACAATGTGAGGATATGCACAGATGGTAGTGACAATTCACACTCCATGGATGAACTGGTCAGAAGTTTTCACCCCGCTACTATGGCCCAGATGTTGTGCAAAGGATAGGTTTGGTTGCTTATAAAATACCTAACCCATACGGAAGGGCACAGTAACCCATCAGAAGATTGCCTAGACCCAGGTAGTAAAAACAAAAGAATTATGTGGTGCACCAAGCCTTGGTGAAGTGGTCCAATTTGCCAATTGCCAACACCACATGGAAAGATTGTCTATGTCTACCATCGGTCATGTTTCCCAAATTTTAATCCTCAGGGATAGGGATCCGGTGGAGAAGGGAATGTTGCCAATAGCCATGGAATGAAGCAAGCTAAGTTTTAAAATTAAGTTTGGAGGGAAGCCTCTGAATTAAAATAATGGGAGACCAAGATTAGTAATGAACGAATTATGTATCTTTCCTTTTTATTTTTAGTTTCAATTGGTGAGGGAATCCACATGGAATAATCAGAGGTGAAGAGATATTAATTGCCACTTGATTGAGAGGTATTAATTACCTCCATGCTCTTTTCTCTTTTTTTTCATCTCCTTCACAGGATCATACTGAAATTTTGTTCGGGACATTTTGTTGCTATTTGGGTGACTCCAACTTGCAACCACATCCTCTTCAGCAATTGCAATTTTGCTACCTCATAACTTATAGCGGGTTTTACCACGTATAATAGAACTTACATTTCTGTTTCAAGAACTTTTTGATCATGAAAGAAGTTTGAACACCATTTCATCCACATCATTGTTATCCTACAACTAATATCCTATCAATCTTCCCACTTTCTGTAAAACTATCCCAAATAACAAAAGTATCGTCCCTTACCACTTTCACATCCCTACCATTTAGAAATGTCACCAAAGTTGCATTTCATATGCCTTTTTTATTTCGGATTAATCTAAAACTATAGATTTCAAGGTGTTTCATGAAGCTTCAAAGTTTGGACTCGTAAATCAACATTATATGCCCAAAGGAAAGCATCCACTATGCTTTATCACCTCCTATGTCTTTCCATGAGTCATCTTATGTATTTATGCATAATGTGTTCCATGTCAAGATAAGGATGAGGACCCGCATCAAAACTTCCAACCTGATGCATTGTATCTAGCTATTCTTGTGAAAAAGAAACCAAAATGTTGCAAACAGCACCTAAAATATAAGGTCCCTATATAATATGCAACACCCGTTTCAAACAAAATGGGTCTGAAGTTCTATCAGCTTGAATTCGAACTTGGTTAAGTTGACTTAAATCTTAACCAAGAACCAATTAAAACGATCATACATTTTGCTCTAGAAATTCTTGTTCTAGGTATGCAATCCAAACAACCAATAGTTTTGTAACTTTCATATCATATTCTTAACACATCAAGATTTCTTGATGAAATCATAACCATTCAGACGAGAAATTTTTAACAGATCTCATTATATACAATGAAAGAAACAAATGGTTATTGTTAAAAAAAGGACCTTATTGAAGAAGATCTGGCCACTGGAGAGGGCTATGTAAAGAAGGATGTAACAATAGGTCACCATTCCTTCCCTGGCTGAAGAATTGCTAGTCTGATCCGCCATTTCCGAAGGCGACCCCTTTTATCTTCTTCTTCTTCTAGCGGAGGTTTCGTTTCCAAATGGGTAACACTAATACCATGTAGTGATGCTAAATCCAAGAGTTACGGGAGGGTAGCTTGCTTTAAACAAGTCGGTGGGAATTGGGATCTTGTTTTTCTTTAAGTGTAAACCAGTGTTTGACACCATGCGTTGCAAGGTGACAATAATCTTTTTTAAAATTACTGAAGTTAGCTAAATGAATCGATGATTATATTTATATATCAAATTAATAAGAATCAATATTACCTTTGATACATGAATCCACCTTATCATTATTGGTTGTTCTTTTAATATATATATATATAGAGAAGCGATCAAATGAAAACCACTCTAATTTATAAAAACCGTAAAAACTACTCTCATTCATCGATTTTATTGTTTAATCTTATGAAATTTTTTCATGAAATTGTTTCATATAATACTTKTTTTTTATGAAGTTGTTTCATATATGGTTATGAAATTGTTTTATATATTACTTAAT
>NC_037529.1:66575851-66577109 GCF_001531365.2 Cynara cardunculus var. scolymus
ACTTTTCAATGATCTACTCACATATCCGAATTAATTAACAATTTAAGAAAAAATAAATTTAATTAAATATTTTATTYAAATTATTTAATACATTTTTATTATCTATGAAATAAAACAAATATACCTTTTGTTTTTATGTTACATAAAAAATATTAAAAATTGTTATATTCGCATTTTAATAACTAAATATACTTAACAATTGTTAAAATAATAATAATATGAAGAAACATTCGATACAAGTTCACTCGAGAGGTCGCAATTCATCTTAACAACATAATACAGTGTTAAACTAGGTGTCAAATAAGTTAAACTCACTTCAAAACTAGCATCAAGCATTTTGGGCTCATACTCGTTTCAGCGCTAGTTTACACTAGTGGCGAAACTAGCACCATACACTGAAATTCTCGTGCTAGTTTCCACGCTAGTTTAAACTGGCGGTGAAACTAGCGTGGAAGCGTGGAGGTCTGACCTGCACAAAAAGACCGAATGAACAAGTCTATAATCTCGTTGGAATATATAGTGGATTTGGTTGATGTGATCGTGTATCTATCTGACTATAGATTCCTATAACATTGGTTTGTAGCTTTTTTATATGTTTCGTCACAACAAACGGTAAATCGGGTATCCCCGTCATCTTTGGATGCTTTTATGCCCTTCTAAAGGAAAGCGTGAGTTAATTGTAAATAACAACTTGATTAAAGCTATATTTTTCTGTTTTAATGTTTTATAGTTTTATTCTTAATCGTGTGAGTATTGAGTTGTGGTTGCATATAATTGGGTATTTGATTAACGAGTTTTCATCAAGAAAATGGCAGGCTCGCGAAAAGATGTTTTTTTTACCGATAAATATATCTCATTTGGCAAATTTTTAAATTTAATCAGCAATCTTTCAGTTTTACCGTTTTAGTGACGAGATGAGTGCTAGATAGTTGCATCAGAAGGTTTTAGCTTATCGTTGATGTCTTCCCCCTTTGGAGATAGCCACAATTATTGCTTTATAGTAACCTCCGACCTTAACTTAATCTTTATGTAAGGCTTTGTCTATCTTTTGTTTACTAGAAGTGTACTCTCGCAATGCAGCGAGATACATCGTTATTTTAATATTTTATTTTATTATTTATCTCAGTCGATGTTATAATATGGCATTAGGTGATTTTGAGAAATTGATGATGTTTTTATTTTTGAATAAAATATATGTTTGACGATATCATAAAAATTTGACAAAAATATATCGATATTAGTATCAAATTAACTATTT
>NC_037529.1:66577517-66579270 GCF_001531365.2 Cynara cardunculus var. scolymus
ATGGAGCTTTAATAAGTTGTAATTATGCATTATTTACTTGTAATCTTGAATTTTAAGTAATATGTATCAATAAACAGTACTTTATGCATAAAAAACGTTTTTTAGGAGTTTTTGTCAAATTGTTTATATATAATATAGATATGTTCACAGTTACTGAACATATATACATACATATATATATATATATATGAATGAGTTATATAAAGATGTGAATAGATTGAAAATATGTGTATATGAAAAACATACATAATAGTGCAATTGTCTAATGTATATATTAGTATAAATTCAACAATCATATTAAATCAAAGAAATAAAAAGATATCGGGTTCATCGGGTTGAGGTCAAATAATATCAACCAAATACCTACGGTTTGACAAATTTTCAACTCAATTAAACATCGAGTTAAGTTATTTCGCATTGGGTTGGGTTTTTGAGCACCCCTAGTTTGAACCCTTGAGGCCGAAGACTAGTTTATAACAATGTGCAATGATATAAAAAGACATATTATAATTGTTATATTTGTTTTCTGATAACTAAATATATTGAATAATAATTAATAAATAATATCAAACATATAATGTATAATTAAACGATATTAATTAGTGATGATTTTTCTTTATTAATATTAGGAATAATAAAAAGCATTAAATAAAGCTGTTTATTCCCTTTTTTTTATGTACTACAGTGGGCATAAAGCAACATAACCTATGTAATAATACTACACACACAGGCACACAGCTACTTGAATATAAATAAAAAAATTATAATAGAATTTATAATTAAAAGAAAATAGAAGTAGAAGTAGAAGGAATACTCTGGAATGGATGTTGTTGGGTTTAAAACAAATCACCGTCTCTTTTCTTCCATATTTCAACACCGAGTCTTGAGAGAGAGAGAGAGAGAAGAAGAAGATCAGAAGGAGACTTCCATCTTTCTGGGTTTGAAGAACAGAGACGATCGAAACGGATTCGGTTTCTTGGTTCACCAACTTCAATCGCAATATCTGAAGAAATCGATGATCGTGAACGAATCCCTGACTTCTCACCATAAGAAGAATGTGTGTTTTTTTGATCTGTTCTGAATCTTGTTTTCGTATTCCTTTATGGGTTTTTGATTCTGTTCTTGATTACTTTCAAGCTTAACAATTGGTATTGTTCATTTCTTGTTTAAGGTCTCTGGAGGAGATCCAAACACATCCCATCCATCCAACCGAATATTATTCAATCATCCAACTGAAAGAAACTATTATTGGATCTCCCAATACTTATTCTGTAAGTGTATTCTCTCTCTCTCTCTCTCTCTCTCTCTTTATATATATATATATATAATGCATGTGGTTGATCATCATCGTCTTTAATAATCTTGTTTTAGTTTTGGGCTTCTTTTCTGAATCTTGATCATTCATCATCAACATCTTCTTTTTCTTTATCTGAATCTGAATCTTGTTATTTTCTTTAAATCTTTTTTTCATCATCAAATCTATGCTCTGGTGGAAGGGGGTTTAATTTTGTTTCTTAAAACATTTTTTTTAGGGGTTAATAAGGGGGTGGCTAATGGCACCCCTATCATGTGCTAATGCCACCCCTAAATAGCATTTAATCATTGTGTTTTATAATTTTTTGTGTTTTTTTGTTTTTTTRTRATTATTATTTTTTATTTTATTATTAATTAAAGAAAATTTTAATTAATATATATTATTTATTTTATTTTCTGTTTTATTTATTTATTTATATTATATTTTAATTAATATAAA
>NC_037529.1:66581316-66582564 GCF_001531365.2 Cynara cardunculus var. scolymus
ATTGCACGAGTACCCTTAAAATATATATTAAAAAAGAAAAGAAAATGTATAATATTTTTTATAAAAATTATGATAAAAATCAATATTTCTTAATATTAATATTTTTTATAAAAAAACAATAAAAGAACAAAAAAAATAAAAAAATAACAAAAAGTAAAATGATAACCTAACTATAGGGTGCCATTAGTACAAGATGGGATGCCATTAGCCTTCCCTTTTTTTTATGCAATCAAGTATTCTGACATTATTTTAACAAGTTTCTAATTTTATTTTGTTGATTATAAATTACTTTTCTAATACAAATTTAAACTGTAATTTTTAATTTAAAAATATAAAACAAAATTTTAATTAATATATATATTAAATATTGATGTGATTGGAATAGATTTTAATTTTGTTTTGTTTTGTTTTGTTTTGTTTTTATATTAAAAAACACTAATAGTCCTGGGTCCTTGTTTTCATCCTTTATACATAATTAAATATGAGTTCTACAAATGATTTATATTTTTAAATTAACATTTTTCAGTGTTTAACATTTACATTTTCTTAAAATCAAAGTCTTAGAGATTATATTATATTTTTTATATAAACAATTTATATACAATATTTGTAATATTTTTTTCATCTTGATATAATAGATGCAATATTTTTCTTAGATATTTTAAATTACAGAAAAATAAAATAAAAAAGAACTGTAGCCGCCGATTTAAATAATGTACAATAATTTGTAAAAATACAATAATTTGTAAAAATATTAAAATTATGTATTCGAATAACTGTATAATAATCTATCAATCTATGATCCAACTATAAGTTTTTTTATATATATTAAAAAAATGTTAAGACTTGTCATCAAAACTTAATATTAAAATTTTAATTAAGAATTTTTATGTGTTTTTGGGTTTTGTCTTGTACAAATCTTTTTATGTACAAAGTGGAGAATAATGGAAAAAGTCCAAAAAAAAAAAACACAATGAACATTCATATTTTGAACCAAAAGTATTTAGATCTATAAAATTAAACAAGTATAACAAAAAAAAGTACTTACATTTAAAAAAGAATTTTGAAAAAAAAACCAAAAATGATTTTTGAAAAAAAAAAACGCAATTAACATTCATATTTTAAGCGATAAAAATCCTTAAAACATTTAAAAAAAAAAAAAATACTTACATTATATACAAAACAAACAAAAAAATACTTATATTTACAAAAAATTATTGATAAAATTTATTTTAATTAAAAATAAAA
>NC_037529.1:66582905-66586109 GCF_001531365.2 Cynara cardunculus var. scolymus
TTTTTGGTTCAAAAAATATTTAGGGGCTTAATCGTTCAAAATATGAATGTTCATTGGGTTTTGACAGAATATATTTTAATTTTAATTAAAATAAATTTTATCAAAACTTTTTTTTTAATTGTAATTATTTTTTGTTATATTTGTTTAATTTTATAGATATAAATATTTTTTGGTTCAAAAAATGTTTAAAGACTTAATCGTTCAAAATATGAATGTTCACTGGGTTTTTTCGGACCTTTTCCAATATTTTATCATATTAACAGGTTTGATTGGTTTTGATCTTTGAGTTTTCAATTTCCAGTTTGGTTCCAAGATCGAGAAAAGCTCCCCCCTTAGTTAGGTAGGAGGGGGGGTGTGGGTAGGTTAGGGGTGTAGTTTAAGTAGGTTTAAGGTTAGGGAGGGGTTAAGGGCGGTTTAGGAGTAGGTAGGAGACCGCCCCTAACTAAGGAGCATGGTAGGGGTAGGTACGGTTTAGGAGTAGTAGGGTAGGGTAGGTAGACAGTAGGTAGCTAGGTTTAGGGGCAGAGTAGGAGTAGGTAGGTAGGTAGGAGACCGCCTGCTAGGTTTAGGGGGTAAAGGTAGAGGTTTAGGAGGTTAGGGGTAAGTAGACACGATTAACTAACCTACTCCTACCCCCTAAACCCTACCTAACCTACTCCTAAACCGCCCCTAACCCTAACTAACATACCTACCTACGCCTACTTCCTACCTACACTACCCCCACCCCCTAAACCAACCGTCTACCTACCCTACCCCTCCTCCTCCTAAACCTAAACAACCCCTCTTAACTACCTACTGCCCTATCCTACTCCTAAACCACCCCTCTTAACCACCTACCCTATCTACTCTTAAACCGCCCTTCTTAACTACCTACTCCTAAACCGCCCCTAACCCTAACTAACCTACCTACTACTTCTATCCTGCCCCTAATGTCTACCTACTCCTACTCTGCCCCTAAACTTAGCTACCTACTCCTAAACCGCCCCTCTCAACTACCTAAGCTACCTACTCCTAAACCGCCCCTCTCAACTACCTACCCTACCCTATCTACTCCTAAACCTAACCTAACCTAATTACACCTATCCTATCCTAACCTCCCCTTACCCTCCCCCTCCCCTTATAAATAAACCTTAAGATGGGCGGTTTAGGTTTAGGAGTAGCTAGGTAGACACGATAGGTTAGTTAGGTTTAGGGAGTAGAGGTAGAGGTACTCCCTACTAACTAAACTACCTACCTACTCCTAGACCGCCCCTAACCCTAACTAACCTACCTACCTACTCCTACTCTGCCCCTAAACCTAGCTACCTACGTCTACCTACCCCTACCCCTACTCCTAAACCGCCCCTCTTAACTACCTACCCTATCTACTCCTAAACCGTACCTACCCCTACCTTGCTCCTACCTCCTACCCTAAACTAAACCCCCTGCTCCTACCTCCTACCCTAAACTAAACCCCTCCTCCTACCTAACCTAATTACACCTATCCTATCCTAACCTCCCCTTTACCCTCCCCCTCCCCTTATAAATAAACCTTAAGATGGGCGGTTTAGGAGTAGGAGGGAGGTCGGCACGATAGGTTAGTTAGGTTTAGGGAGTAGAGGTAGAGGTACTCCCTACTAACTAAACTACCTACCTACTCCTAAACCGCCCCTAACCCTAACTAACCTACCTACTCCTACTCCTAGACTGCCCCTAACCCTAACCTACTCCTAAACCGCCCCCTAACCCTAACTAACCTACCTACCTACCCCTAAACCTAGCTCCTGCCGTCTACCTACTCCTAAACAGCCCCTCTTAACTACCTACCCCACCCTATCTACTCCTAAACCGTACCTACCCCTACCCTGCTCCTACCTCCTACCCTAAACTGAACCCCTCCTCCTTGGAAAGAATGTTTATTTCAAATACTATATATTACATTCACTGATTAAAAATATCATCAAGTTTCGCAATACAATTTACGTGGCTAACATCTACTTATTTTTTAAAATATTTATCTTGGAAAGAATGTTTATTTCAAATACTATATATTACATTCACTGATTAAAATATCACCAAGTTTCGCAATACAATTTAGGTGGTTAACATCTACTTATTTTTTAAAATATTTATCTTGGAAAGAATGTTATTTCAAATACTATAATTACTTATACTTGTTTTGCATACACTTTAAGAAGAAAAAATCGTCTTTTTAAAACTATATTTTTTATGGGACCTCATTTAAGTCATATAACCAAAAAAAAGAAAGAAATGTTGATCATAAAATGACATGGCTATGAGTTGGGTTATATTCACATGACCAATAAAAAATGTGCAAGGATTCAATTTGTTTCCCTTTTTATTAGATTATAACCACTCATTAATCACAACTATTGATTATTACATTCAAATGATTACATATATATATATATATATATATAATATACACAAATGACAACAAACAATGTTATACATACACGATAACTAAATAATTGTTTATTTTTTTATCAAAAGTGTGATTTAAGATATTGTTTGTAGTACAACTTTTTTTAATAAAACAAAAAATGCAGGTAAAAAATTTCAATATATATGAAATCAATTTAAGTGAAATAGTATATTAAATCCTAAATTTAATATGAAAAAAGTTTATATAAAAAATACCTTATCAAGATGAACATAAATTTTGATTGTAGTAAAAATCTCTAACAATAGACAATAAAATTTTCATAATTTTAATCAAAGTTTAACGACTCCCCTTCTGGTTGTGTAGTTAATATATCATCATACATTATTTGAATATTCATCTTTTTATACAAATTAATATTCTAGTTATCGTTCAAGGAGTATATTATACAAAATTACATAAACATATAATAATAATTATAAACACCTCTCTTTGCATCTTTAAAACTCTGATTTCGAAGTTATTCTCTTGACATCCACCACTATAACACTTAAATTTTTTAATATTTTTTTAAATTACATCGTAAAAAAATTTAAAATATATAAACCGAAACAAAAACGTGAATAATTTTATAAAAATTTAAAGATAAATATATAGTTCATATTTAAGAAATAAAATATTGTTGACCAAAAATCTTTTCTTAAATAAATTATCTCTAAAATAAATATTTTTCATTTCTTTTTAATGTTTAGTGGCCCACAATTATTTTTTAGTTTTAATAATTTTTTTAAATTATAAATTAAAATTAAATAAAACTACAC
>NC_037529.1:66586729-66592829 GCF_001531365.2 Cynara cardunculus var. scolymus
AACGATGGAGTTTCCATTCATATTGAACCATGAATCATAAAAACAAACACGAAGCAATTCTGAGAAAAATGAATACGAATTCAGATGAAACAATCAGGAACCTAAAAGATAATGAAAACCCACAAGGGAATCGGAATACGAGATCTAAAATGTTTCTGAATCAGAAGAAAGAACACACAGTCGTGAATTAAAAACAAGAAAGACCACGCAATTGTGAATTAAATTCCAGATCTAGATCAAAAACCAGAATGTCGTGAATGAAGAACAAGAAACACCACATAATTGTGGATTAAATACGAGATCTAGATCAAAAATCAAAATGTGTCTGAATCAGCGAAGAAAGAACGCACATCTGAATTAAAACCTTTAAAAAGAAAGAGGAATTACCAGATCCCCAAATCGAAAATGCTCTCCTTCTGCGCTCTCCTTCAAACCCTTTCTCTTTCTCTTTCTCTCTCTATCTCGAATGACCAGGCGTTAGAAATGACGAAGAACAAAGAGATGGGCCTTTGTTTTAAACCCAACATCCACAATACATTATTTCTTCTATTTCTATTTTTTTTAAATTATAAATTCTGCCTTTATTTTTTCAAATTCACATTCCAAAAACCAATGCTTACTTTTGAGTCGGTTTAATAATAAATTGTTTTATTTATTTATATTTTTGTTTCTTAAATTAAAAACAACAAATACAGTACATTTTTTTTTTATATTTTTCACTATCCATCCTTTTAAGTTAAAAAAAAATGTTTTTTAGATTTATTTTTAAATGTTTTTATAACTTYCTAAATGTATTTGATTGAAAATTAATTGTAAAATTATCTCTATTTAATATATATAGAGACCAAAGGTTTTTCATGAGACCCGTAAGACCAATTTATGTCCATGATCAACTTTATAAGTTAATGATCTAATGGTCTAAAGTTGTACGGTGACAATTTTGTGATTATTGAGAAGTCTCGTAGCAATTTTGTGATTATGGAGGTTCAGATTGGGCTTTTTTGTTATCTATCCTTTAGGGTAGAAGAAAAATCTATGTACATCTTTTTTGGGCTTTTTTCATTATCTATCCTTAGACTCTACTAATATGTAGGATTGTATGTACATGTTTTGTTTTTATACATGCAGCCACCAAAGGTGATGCTATTTTGATCGTGATAGCCACAACTACAATCTATCATAGATTTTATTGTCTTCTGTTTTTAAGGTGTTTTTTTGTTATTATCTTAAGAAAAAGTCGGTTTTTACTATTTCATGATTTTCTCCTTGTCAATGACTTTAATGGCAACGAGGTCTTTGGTTTTGATGTTACGAGCGGTGTAGATTTTGGTAAAATTTTACTCAAACACTTGTGTTAAATATTCCTTTAAATATTGACTATAAGTCTTAAAGACTTTTCTAACTCTGAACTATGTAACTATTGTTGGGTACCACTGATCTAAACCGAGTTATTCGTACTAATAAATAAATGGTTATGAGATTAAAAGTGATTATTGGACAAAAATGCTACTCGTTTAACAATAATTTTTAACCGCCGTTAGGGAATGACAAAATCTAAAAGTTTTTGCAAACCACAATTGTCATCTTGTAATTTTGAAATCATAAACACAAAAACTCTGAAGAATAACTCTGAATAATTGAATTTAGAAATGAAACTATATCAATAATTAGTTAAAATGAAGTTAAACCCTAGAATAAAATTAACTTTAGAAATAAAATTATATCAGTAAATTGAATTTAAACTTAGAAGTAATTTTAGAACGACTATTCAGACTTGTACTCTTGAAATAACTATGAAGGATGACTTCAGACTTGGACTTGTACTCTTGAAATAACTCTGAAGTAAAACTCTTCAGACTTCAGAGCTTTGGATAGTCAAGAAAAGTCAACTTTTGTCGATGTCCAACACAAATCCCCTACGATTCCGGACTGCTTTTTTTTTAAATAAAATCTTATTTCTACAACTTTCCCGACGGTTTATCGATGGATTTGTAACGGATTTTTTTACTTATTTAATACTGTCACAAATCTGTCGGAAATTCTTCACAAAATTGGTCTAATTTATTGAAATAAACTAATTTGCGTTAATTAATTAAAATTTCCGATGGATTTTAATTGATTCTTATATTTAATTATACCCTGTCGGAAATGTCTTCTAGAAATTACATAATGTCATTCATCTTTCTCTTAATCTGACCGGGGTTTAGGATCGAATCCAAGGAGGAATAAAAATTCTCTTGTGACCACGGAGGTTCAAATGTGGTGACTCCGGACTACTCGAGAAGCGGGTCGTCCCCCTTGATTAGTCGGCTCATATAATGACTTTGATATCCAGATTAATCAAAAACAAAACAAACCGACCAGTTCACTTGAATTGATGATGTTACATGTTTTTTTGTTAAGTAAAACTATGTATAAATCTTGATTGAAATGCTTTCTCTCATTGCTCTTGCTCTTTACAACCATTTTTGCAAGTATCTTTTATGCGTACCATGAAAAGGAAGAATCAAGGTAGTACCTGAATTAAAAAAAATAGATGGTCCAGATTCGAATAAATTAGTGCAACGGTTCATATTATTCACAACCGTTAGAGTACGATAGATACATGGGTTTGGTTGTTCTCTTTTTTAGTTTTCTCTCTTGGCCCCCTTTCCATTCCTACCCATTGAAAACAGTTTTGTAGGTCAAAACTATCAGACTTCGTAACTGAACCAAACTGAATTCAATTTAAAAGCTTAGTTTTCGGTTTCAATTTGAAACCGAATAATTTATAAAAGCTAATTGCCCTTGAGGGTTGCTCAACTGTTTAGGCCTTGGGTTTACTCCCCATTGGAAGCTTGTAAGCTGCAAATGCATAAAAATCATTGGAGGGAACAACAGAGTTAATGTGATGATGCTTTTTCCTACTTCATAAAAGGAAATTAATCAGAGTTTTTTCTGATTAAACGTATCCTTTAATCAGAATTTTTCTAAATACAAACTCATTTAAACGTATCCTTAGCAAAGCATATATGACAAAAGAAAACTGAAATTAATCAGAATTTTTATAAATGATTTAGAAGGGGATAATGTAATGTTGATGCTAATAGTAAATATAATGGTGTTCCAACATTGATTGTTCAGAAAAGCAAGTGGAAACCATCAATATAAATACAGCAACAACTAACATGTAAATGAAAGAACAATGTAATTGCATATATGTTCCTAAGCCTAACAAAATATGTTCCTAAACCAAGAAGTGACAAATCGAGATGAAGAACATAAGAACAGATCCGAGAATACAAGTACTAACCTCAAATTGGGAGAAGATCATGCGAAACCCTAACCGTATGAGAAGCTATCGAGAATCGAATCAGGAGTGGAGATGGAAGCAAGAACCGAGTGGAGCCCCAACCGTATAACATTATGGTTTTGAACGATGAATCTCAACTTGGAGATTGAATCGACGTCGGAAAATCAAATCGTCGTCTTGGGCCTTGGGACGTACGACAGGAGCGATTCTTCTTGGGAAGACAACTTTTAGATGTAGGTATCTTATGCATTATAATTAATTTTTTTTATTTTAATAATAATTGAAGTGTTGGAAACGTGAGAACAACGATAAGATTTTTAAGAATATATTTTATTTTTTATTTATTTGTTTATTTTAATAATAATTTAAGTGTTGGAAACCTACAAATTAGCTGACAACTATAAGAGTTTATTTTTATTTTTAATTTAATTTTTAATAATTTAAGACTTTCAAGACATTCATAAAATTTGGTTAATAAAGTAGTATAAGTATTTTGTGCTTTAGAGTTTATACTTTTTTAGATTTAAAAACCAGCAAGTACTTTATGCTTTAGAGTTTGTACTTTTTTAAGACTTTTAGCAAATTTGCTTAATAAGGTAGTATAGATTAAAAGGTAAACAAACAAAACAAAGCAGCACTGATTTGTTTGCTTAAAGTTGGTGGTAGCTTTTATTCTACTGTATTTTGACTAAATGATAACATGTACAAAGAAAGTTTGCTTCATCTATTCAAATTCAAGTGTATTTTGTTTGCTTCACTCTTGAGCAAGTGTTCAATGCAAGCAATACTGTGTCGTGGATGCTCAGATGTTATTTATTGATGACAACACGTTCAGATATTTTTTCAGATTCACGTTCCTTGCTTTTGACACCACCTTCAAGTGTTGTATGCATCCCCTTTTAGTTCGTTAGTTTGTTTCTAACTTAACATTGTCCATTCAAATTAATTCAACAAAATAAAAATAAAAACAACGACCAAGAGGAAACAATGCAATTCGTGATGCCTGAATAATCATCTGGATTGTTTACATTTTGACCTTTCAACAACGCATAATATATGTATATATATATATATATATATAGAGAGAGAGAGAGAGAGAGATGAGAGATCAAATGAAAACCGCATCCATTTGTGTAAACCGTGTAAACCAATCTCATCCATCCATTTTCTTGATCGATGGTCAAGATTAGTTTAGTTTATTTTAGGAAATTAAAAAATATATATATTAAAATTTTATTTTTATATCAGCAATACGGGCAAAATTGTAAACAAAATAGATATTCTCTAACATCCCATGAACCAGTTTCACCTTCATGAAACTTGTTTCATGTATATCAATTTTTTTTTATTTCACTCTTGATTTGATGAATTCATTCCTTTAAGGCTTACAATCTTCAAGATTCTGGAGCGGATTCATCATGTACCCGTTTCATCATGCAATTATTTCATGACGAACCAAATACATTATGCACCCGTTTCATTTTCCATTTCACCTAGTAAATTGATCAACTACACCATCAATGAAACGAGGTTCACCATGAAACCAGTTCACTACTCATTGTTCAATTACGACATGAACCGGTTTTACCTTCATGAAACTTGTTTCATGTACATTAATTTTTTTTACTTCAATCCTGATTTGATGAACTTATTCCATTATGCCTTACAATCTTCAAGATTATTCAATCGCATCACAATATATCAAGTACAAAATTTTAATATTATAATATAATTAAATATTTAAATGTTACAATTTATAAAATTTCCTTTATTACGTTTTCTTAATTAAAATTTATTAATAATTTACATATTTAATAGAAAATATTATAAATGACCCAAATACCCTTATTGATTAAATTTAATTAGAAAAAAATGGAATTTTCCTATTGATCGAAATTAGTTTACACGATTTCTTAGAAATGCACAGTTTTCATTTGAACGTGCCTATATATATAAGGAAAGATCAAATGTTAACCAACAACTTTGTGTTATATTTGAAAATCATGGCAACCAATCAAATTTCATTCTTTTTGTAAGTTTATGTCATGTTCACATTTTAATTATAAGGGTATTTCATTAAATTTATTTGATATGTAACTCTCAAACAATTAATAGGGAGTTACAAATCATCAAATCCCAAAAAATATGCATTTATAATATTAATATTTTTATTTTTTTAATCTTGATCTTCCATGTTTATTGTTTTATCAGTTTTTAATTCGCATAGAAAACACGACAGTAAAATTTTCGGTATCAATCAAGCTAATATGGATAAACGCAATGGAAAATAAATCAACAACAATTATAAGATTAAAATGGTTTATAATGACAATCAGAGTTCGATGTCGGGAATTGAAGAAATTAACAAAAGCGAATGTCTTGGTAATAGATTTTTATTTTTTTTAGATTCGTTTTAATCGAAATTATGTTCATTACGATGTGTTGTGTTTTTTATAACTCATCCTGTATTGATAGCTTTTTTCTTTAATTATTAAAATACGTACCTAATTCACATGTTCAAATGGAAGTACATGCACGACCCATTTTCATATTGTCATATTACCAACTTTTATGAATCATGAACCATTGTGTTCATGTTACTTCTATCACATGAACACAAATGTTATTTTTAAGCTTGATACCAAATCTTTATATTTGTGTAAGTGTTTGCACCCGGTGTTCATAGCGTTGGGGTTATGTGTTCATATATTTTATACGATATGAAACAAGAGGTGAACACGATATAAACAAGAGGTGAATAACCATATAAGATCAGAAACATATATGAACAATGGGTGAACCTTAAAC
>NC_037529.1:66595178-66610615 GCF_001531365.2 Cynara cardunculus var. scolymus
AAGATTACAAGTAAATTATGCAAAAGTACAACTTATCAAAGCTCGATTTTTGAATTCGTATAACTAATTGCGGATCAATATAATCAAACAGAGGATAAACATCTTATTTTAAAATATAAAAAACCTAAAATATAATTATCGAGTTCCAACAAAATAAATAATTATTATCTTTATAAAAAATTATATTATTAAACCAAATATAAATTACTTCGTTATTGTCCCTAAATTAAATTATAAAAAATTGAATTAAAAAATAACACAAAAAATGAGGAATTTCAAATAGTTAATTTGATACTAATATCGATATATTTTTGTCAAAATTTTAAGATATCTTCAAACATATATTTTATTCAAAAATAATAACATCATCGATTTCTCAAAATCACATAAAGCCATATTATAACATCGACTGAGATAAAGAATAAAATGAAATATTAAAATCACGATGTATCTCGTTGCATTGCGCAAGTACGCTTCTAATATATATATATATATATATATATATATATATAAAAGGAAGGGTTCAAACGAAAACCCTGTGATTTACGAGAACGTCAGAACAACCTATTAACTCCATATTGTGATAACAATTAAAATTAAAAGATTTTTGAAATTAAAATTGAAATTTAAAAAGATTCAAACAAAATTGAGATTCAAAAGGGTAATAATGAAAATCAATATCATAAAATCTTAAACACAATTACACGATCACATTATAATCCTCAAAATTAGAGTGATTTATCCTTATCTTTATTAGGTATCGATTAAGAAGTTGATTTCAAGGAGAAATCAACGAACAAAGAAGCCGTAAAGTCTCACGAAAGGTATCTTTCACAATTACTCGATTTGAACATGCTTTCATTCGATTAGAATTAGTTTATCACACATTTATCACGACGATTACTGGCGAAATCGATTAAATGATTTTGTGTGATATGGATGTGATAATCATGTGATATCAATATCACTCAATTTGATCATGGTTTCGATGGGTTAGGTTAGACATTATCACAACGATTTCAGATTATTTCGATAGGTCAGGATTAGACAATCACACATTTATCACAACGATTACGGGCGAAATCCACTAAACGATTTGGTGCGATATGGGTGTGATAATCATGTGATATCACTATCATAACAACAAACTCGATTTTATCATGGTTTCGATCGGTTATGGTTAGACAATCACACATTTATCACAACGATTTCGGATGGTTTCGATAGGTTATGATTAGACAATCACACATTTATCACAACGATTACGGACGAAATCCACTAAACGATTTGGTGCGATATGGGTGTGATAATCATGTGATATCACTATTATAACATCACTTGCACACTCAATTTGATCATGGTTTCGATCGTTTAGGGTTAGATAATCACACATGTATCACAACGATTACTCATAGTTTCGATAGGTTATGGTTACACTCGATTGATCATGGTTTTGATAGGTTATGGTTACACAATCACACAATTTCTTTAATTCAACTTTTTATTATAATTTAATTTAAGTCTAACAACGAAGTAATTTATTTTCACTTAAGAGTTTTTGTCAAATGTTTTATAATATAGTATAGATAGTATAGATTATGTGTTTAAAAAAAAACAATAATGATTTTATAATTGAATAAAATATAAATTTAAAGATATCATAAATTTTTAAAAAAATATATATATCAATGTTAATGTCAAATCAATTATTTAAAAGTTTTCATTTTTTATGTAATTTATTTAATTTATTTTTTATTATAATTTAATTTAAGTTTAATAATGAAATAATTTATTTTTGGTTTAATAATATAACATTTTATAAAGATAATAATTAAGTATTTTGTTAGAACTCAATGATTATCCTAATTATATTTTAGATTTTTTATATTTAAAATAAGATGTTTATCTTGTATTTGATTATGTTTATTCGCAATTAGTTACACGAATTCAGATATGGGGCTTTAATAAGTTGTACTTACGCACAATCTACTTGTAATCTTGAGTTTTTAAGTAATATGCATTAATAAACAATACTTTACGTATAAAAAAGTAGTTTTTAAGAGTTTTTGTCAAATATTTTATAATATACTATAAATTATTATTTTTAATTTAATTTAAGTTTAATAATGAAATAATTTATTTTTGGTTTAATAATATTACATTTTATAAAGATATTATTTAAGTATTTTGTTAGAACTCAATGATTATCCTAATTATATTTTAATTTTTTATATTTAAAATTAGATGTTTATCCTGTATTTGATTGTGTTTATCTGCAGTTAGTTACACAAATTCAGTTATGGGATGAAATCGGATAGAGATGAACGAGTTTAAGAGTTTTGAGAGTTTAAGAGTTTTTAAGAGTTTTAGGCAAATGCTTTATAATATAGTATAGATAATGATTTCATATTCGATATTCGAGGTAATTCAAGTATTGATTAATAGAAAATAGATTTATATTTTATTTGTTGTATTAATGAAAATTTTAAATTAGTCATTATTTTCGTATTTGAGGGTGTTACTATATCAATGAGAGTTATAATTGAAAAAGTGACAATAAGCTACTAAAACGTTACTCCAACTCTCCCAAGTAGTATTTCAATAAGCATGGAAATCGAATCAGCATTGTTGTAGAAACTATATTTCGACTCACTCGATGATTCCCCATACGATACATACTCAACCTTTGGAACAACAAAGGGGAGTTGGGAATCCTTGAACACTTGCGTTGTATTCTCGACACCTTTTTTATGATGGAAAGGAAATCGAGGGCAAGGGTGGAAATTAAAAAAAATCGTGTTTTTGAAACTTTTTTAGGAGAGAAAGGAAAGGAAGGGAAAATAACGAGAAGTTTTCACTCAAATGTGGGAGGAAGGGGAAGGAAAGAAATTAGAACTCTTTAAAAAAAATTATTAAAATTATCCAATTTTTTATATTAAATAATATATTTTTAAAAAGTATAATAGTAAAACGACATTTTTCCCGTGGTTAAGAACATAAAAATTTATTCTATTTCCTTCCATTTCGAGAACATAATCAAAAAATTATTTTATTTACCTTTTTTTTCCGTCCATTTCCTATATTTTCTTTTCTCCCCAAATTCGAGAACACAACAGTAAAAGGGCATTTGGTTTGATAGAATAGTTTTCTGAGGGATTTGAATTTCGTAAAAGGATTTAGAATTGGAGGGGTATTTTGATTTGGAAGGATTTAGAATATTCGATGTGTTTGATTTATAGGATTTGGAATAAAATTGTATTTCATTCTTTACAAATAATTTATAAAAACAAATTATAAATAATTATAAAAATAATTAAATTACATTTTAAACAAATATTTTTTTCACATTTTTAAAGCATTATATATATAATCCTTTGAAAACCCTCCGGGTCCATTTGGTTTACATGATTGTTTTTAAAGGATTTAGATTTAATGGAGGAATTTGGATTTGGATTGAAATGAATTTAAAATCATTAGTGTACTTGGTTTGTAAGATTTGGAATGAAATTGGATTTCATTATATAAATAATTTATAGAAAAAAAATATAAATAATTATTATAAAAATAATTGAATTATATTTTTATTAATCGGTTATTACAAAACAAATGTTTTTGACATTCTTTATAACCTTATTGCATACGATCCTACGAAATCCCGTGAAATCCCCGAACACTCCCTAAGGATTTCAAAATCCTATATTTGAAGGATTTCAAATCCGAACAATCTAACAAACCAACCATGAGATTGGAATGGATTTGAAATACAAATACTTCAAATTCATTTTATTCCTTCAAACCAAACACTACCCCAGAGATTTCAAAATCTTCGTATTTCAAATACTTGGAATCCTTCAAAATGATTGGTAAGTTGCCTTCCCTCTAAAAAAAACTTCAAACTTTACTTGGAAGCATTTGACCAAGGACATGATATTTGAAAAGAGAAATATAATAGAATATGTTTAAAAAAAATGAATCTAGAAGGTATTGGAAAGAAATGTTATGGAGTTTGATTAAGTGTTTAATTAACAATAATATAATATAATCTGACAAATGAATTGGAATTTTTTAGTTATGGTTGTTTTTTTAAGTAACTTGAACATAAAAGGATTTGGCAAGCAAGGTCTTTGATTCGAATTCGTACACTACCAATCCAGTTTTTCTTCTTTATGATGATCATGAGACAGGTACATGTGAAAATATATAAGAGAAGATCGCATATCATACTTTTGTCACATAAGGGTGAAAAACATTGACAAACAAAGAGTGATTGTCAACAGAATGTCAAACAATCGTCTTTTTCGTTGCCACGGTGACAAAAATAATTCATTCGAAAGTAGAAATAGAAATAAAATGATGATAATGGATAAAAGCCCTGAACGACACCATGAATCATGTGAAGGAGAAGCAACTTGCCCTTGGATTAGGTTTTCATTTCTCACCTCCAATCACTCATCCCCTTTTCTTGTCTTCATCCTTATTTCCATCACTTTTATCTCTCTCTCTCTCTCTCTCTCTCTCTCTCTATATATATATATATATATAACCTCTTCTTTCCTTCTTTATTCTTCTATTCTTTCTTCAACAATACCCAAACAGGTTCATCTTCACTCCATTGCCTTTCAAATTCATATATATATATATATATATATACACACACACACACACACATATCTATAGTTGTATTTTTGAGATGTATTGAATTCTGATTTGTGTTGGAGGAAGTAGGGAAGAGAGATGGAGGTAACAAATGTGAGTGAGTATCAGGCAATTGCCAAGGAGAAGTTGCCAAAGATGGTCTATGACTACTATGCCTCTGGTGCTGAGGACCAGTGGACTCTAGAAGAGAACCGAAATGCTTTCGCTAGAATCCTGTAAGCCCAATTCAACAATCTTTACTATGTTAGATTCCCACGTCGATTAGACTTGAATAATTTGTTGGAACTATTCGTGAATGACCCTTTTAGAAAGTAATCTAATGTGTTCCACGTACTTTCACATAGTATCATATGCGCCTGCGTAACCTTTGCTGTTATACCTGTTTGTTTCGTTTTGAAACAGGTTTAGGCCCCGGATTCTTATCGATGTGAGCAAGATAGACATGACTACAACCATTTTGGGATTCAAGGTGTCTATGCCCATTCTCATAGCCCCAACAGCAATGCAGAAGATGGCTCACCCTGAAGGTAAACAATCAAATGTTATATTTCTACTTCTTATATCCATGCTACCTAAGTGTTTTTTCTTGGTTCCTGATTTTGGTAAAAGATAAACAAAACCAACCAAGCCAAGTATATCCCACCTAAGATGGGGTCTGGGACGGTGGGATGTATGCAGAACTGTCTCCCTAAAAAAGTAGAACAATGAGCTATCTTTGCCACTTATATGTCTTCTATGTTCTCTATATAGGTGAATATGCAACAGCTAGAGCCGCATCTGCAGCTGGGACTATTATGGTTAGTAGTTCCTCTATTCTTGACACTAGTTGGGCGTCTTCATGGAAACAGCCGCTTTACCTTTTTGGGGTAGAGGACAAGTCTGTCTACATATTATCCCTAGACCCTACTTTCAATAAAGATATATCGGGTTCGTTTGGTTGAAATTTAGAAATGTGAAGCAGCATTTACCGGTTGTTTTTGTTTTCTAGACACTGTCATCATGGGCAACGTCTAGTGTTGAGGAGGTTGCTTCAACAGGACCTGGAATCCGCTTTTTCCAGCTTTACGTGAGCCACCGTCTTTCGTGATTGTTATTGCTTTCGCTTTCTTCCTTATTTGGGTTCGTATAAGTTTTTGACTTTACTGACCCTGAAATCAGGTGTACAAGAACCGTAACGTCGTGGCTCAGCTTGTGAGAAGAGCTGAACAAGCAGGCTTCAAAGCTATAGCTTTAACGGTCGACACACCAAGACTGGGGCGTCGAGAAGCTGACATCAAAAACAGGTGCACTGGAACTAGCCAGCTTAGTGTAACATGAAGATGTTTTTCATTAGTTTATCATTAGTACTACAAATTCCACACTTTGCTGGAGAGGAAGCTTTCACCGATGAGCAAAAAGAACAGAAAAATGGTAAAGATGGAGGAGAAATGGCATATATGTTGTGTTCATATTGAAACGGCATATATGCGGGTTGAAGCAACTTTTGGTGCTAATGGCCTCACAATTTGGGGTTCTTTTCATCTGCGTACATCTTACTTTTCAGACCATACCTTTACTTTTGTATGGAATTTACTGGGTTTGATTTGGTTTTACCATCTGTATGACGGATCTAACAGATTTCAGTCCGTTGCTTGAACAGATTCACTTTACCGCCATTTTTGACATTGAAGAACTTTGAGGGTCTGGACCTTGGCAAGATGGATGAAGTGAGTTGATAATCGGTCTTTTTCAAATTTACAAGGTTCTGAAACAACTAATTTTTTCCCTAATACTGTCTGCTTGATTCAGGCTAACGACTCCGGATTAGCTTCTTATGTTGCTGGTCAGATTGACCGCACTTTGAGCTGGAAGGATGTGAAGTGGCTTCAGACGATCACTACGATGCCAATTCTTGTGAAGGGTGTTATCACTGCCGAGGATAGTAAGATCGATCAAAACCTCAATTAATTTTCTTTCCAATTCGAGTATGTTAAACCTTATGGTTTTTCGTGTTCGCTTCTTGATCATACAGCAAGGTTAGCTATACAAGCCGGAGCAGCCGGTATTATTGTATCCAATCATGGAGCTCGTCAACTTGATTACGTACCCGCCACCATCATGGCTTTGGAGGAGGTATCGAACTTGTTTATACCTCTTAGCACCCTTATGATAGGTTTGGTAGGCAGGACATAAGGGGAGAGTACAAAAACTTGTGGTCCCATGTTTGGGACTACATAATACTGGGAGATGAGACAAGATTGGTGGTAAATTACCAAACTACCCGTGACAAACTAAAACCCTAAAACTTGTCACAATTCTTTCAACTGCCTATCTCACTCTCACATGTCCTATCTTGTCATGTCCGGTCCATTCCTGTCGTGTCACATTTGTGTACTAAATGCACTTTTAGGCTAAAGATGCAAAAAAAACTTAACTGGTCAGGTCCTTTGTGTGAACCGGGCCTAACCAAATCCGGTCTCTAGGCGGTCTGGTTCGAGTCCTTGGACATTTTGAAATCTATATATTTGATATGGTCTAATAAATAAATGTGGGGTCAGGTTGTGAAAGCTGCACAAGGGCGTGTACCTGTATTCTTGGACGGTGGTGTTCGGCGTGGTACTGATGTTTTCAAGGCTCTGGCGCTTGGAGCTTCCGGCATATTTGTAAGTATAGCATGTACTACTTTCGCATTGCAGCTAAGCAGAGATACCAAACAAAGTGGGTTTATTATGGTGCTCAACCATCCTAATACAGTAATTAATAGGACTTCAAGTTGATATGACCAAGAACAGTGTGCATAACAATAAGTTATTAGAACTGACCTAACAAGTTCTATCGACAAAGTTGTACAGCATAAACAGAACTCAAGTAACGGATCACCTTATTGGCTTTTTTATACATAAGATACTTCTACAACATGTCCTATAAAAAGACTAATATGACAATTTATTATATATGTCATGTTAGTTTGCCAACCATCGTCGATATAACTTGTTAGATTATCTAGCTTCATCTTAACAACTTATTGTAACACTTTAGACAAGACAAATAATAAATGGTCCTATAAACTTTTGTCCTGTTAAGTACTCTTAGGACATTTGTGCGATCTAAAAGAATCGTTTTCTTTTTTTTTGGAGTGAGAACATATAGAATGAACAATTGAGTTGTGAAATTCCAGATTGGAAGACCTGTGGTGTTTTCCTTGGCTGCTGAAGGAGAAGCAGGAGTGAAGAAAGTGCTTCAGATGTTACGCGATGAATTCGAACTAACCATGGCATTAAGTGGTTGTACCTCGCTCAAACAGATCACCCGTAATCACATCGTCACCGAGTGGGATGCTCCCAGGGCTCGTCCTGCACCAAGGTTATAGATGAAACATATAGGTGCATTTTGAAAATGCTCAATAGTTATGAACCAAAGCTGTACGAATCTATAAATTTCCTAAATGTCAATCACTGCACTTACTTGTACATTCTTCCTTGTGAACCATCTGGGTTTGGATGATGTTTCAATCGAGATACACTTTGATAGAATAATGGATCTTGTATCGAACACTTTCCGAGAGTAATGTTTCACACCCTTTCACAGACTAGAGTTGCACGAAATTCACTTTGGGATGGTCCAAATTCACACTTGTTTTTTAGGCAAAAACACTCAAGTTTCAGTGATGTTTTTAGTATGTTAAACGACAGTTATTATGGCGAAAAATAGTTATTTCAGTGTTAAATCAGTTCCCACCAACGATATGAATGAAAAACGGTTGTTCCAGATCAGATAAAAGTCATTAGCTTTCTGATCTTCAACCTTCTTAAGATCAGTTGGCCTTCTGAACCTTTGCCTTCGGAATCGGCCTCCTGATCCCTTATGCAAACATCAGAAGACTCTGTTTCAACTTCAGGGACATCTACTTCCATAAGGGGCACTGCCCTAGACCCCTGCTTTATGGCGATATTGGGTTTAAGTTAGCTTATACAAGTGTGCTCTCCATATCTCCTAACCTGTATTATAGCTTAACTAAAACTTTTCGATCTCGCATAAATCACAATTACACCAAATGATTGATGAAATTAAAAAAAAAAAAACTAAGCAAGTTCAGCAAGGATATCAAGTAACAACTCGTGTAAAAGCACAAACTTCCTAATTAAGAACAGAAAGTAACTTCCAAAAAGTCAGTTCCGTGTGGTTTATGCAGGAAACCTTTGAATCTTTGTGCTGATCCTCTTTCAGATCAACTTAAAATCAATGCAGGTCACCAGAAATCACCTGAAAAATCAAGAATTGAGTTCTAGTTCAATGCAATGAGCTGATGATACATACAGTAAAGTTTGCAGTAGATATGGAAACAGGTGAGCTTGCCTTGGATATCAATGGCATTGCATTAGCTTCCCACTCGGTCGCCCACCTTGCAGACAATCCCATCTCCAGAACCCCGTTTCTCAGCATTTTTAAAGCATCACATTCATTGGGAAAACCCTTGAAGAGCATCTGTGAAGTTACCGATTCACAAACCATCGCAAATTTAGAGGAATTTATATGATTTATTCAGTTTAATTTACTGGCTTACCATTAGCTCATCAGCAAGCTCCGATGATGATGAGAAGAGTAGCCCATTCTTATCTGGTTTTACAAGCTCTGTGATGCTTCATCGAAGTCAAAACAAGAGGTCAAATTTGTGTACTTTTTTCAAGCGTTAGACTGGATTACTGGAACAAGATGGAGATAAGTTATCTACCAAGAATAAGAAACAGCGCAAACAGGCAGACCGCATCCAAACATGTCAACAACCTGACAGGAGACAATGACAGATATAAACCAAACCAAATAAACAAACCCAGACACCCAGTATATCCTGCTCTGAAGCTGACCTCTACCCAAAAAAGGGGGTTATTTAGCTAAATGACCTTCTGACAAATCTTTTTTTGATACTTAACCTTCTGACAGGTTTCGAGGCATTCTTGTGTGTGGAAGTGGCACTCTTCTGTTAAGCAGCAATATTCTCAAACATCTCAGAAGGTCATGGATTTTTAAAAAAATGGCATAAGGTCATTTAACCAAAGGACCCACCCCAACCGGTACAGCGGTTGTTTCTGAAGTATAAAATGACAGATATCTGAAGTATAAAATGACGAACTTTTTGATGAACAACAAATTTAAGCAGATTATACACCTTCATTGGGAGATCCAACCCCGATGAAGAAGTATGCAAGCAAACACCAAGATCAGCTGATCCTGTAGATATAGAACAAGCAAAGAACACATGATGATCACAACTTAATGGACGGAAGTTTTGTACACACATTGAACCATTAATTTCCTCACCAAGAAGAAATGGGTAATCCTCCGGTGACAGCCACATGGTACGGAAAGCTACGCGCTTGAGGTTCAGCTTCTTTATCTTCTCTTCGTATTTCTCTTTCTCGGGTCCTTTTCCTTCATGGTGTTTAGAATACTCCAAGTTGAGAACTTTTATCATCTATTCTAGTTATGTCAGTTATAACACAGATAAGGAATTGGATTCCTACCAGTGATGATAAATAATAACCTAGGATACGAAAATGTCTTCCCATCATCAATGGCCTTCCATAGAACTTCTTCCCCATTTGAATCATTCTCATTCAGTAATGCAGCAACACGCCTGTCGTACATGACTGCTGCTTCCAAAAGAATGCCGAAATCCTCATCTGGGGTCCTGAAAGATAAAATCATCCAGCAGTTAATTCTCTTGTCAGAAATAGAAATTGTCTTTTGACTTAGATCACTATTAATGGTTTTTTTTCCTTTGTTTAAACAAAAAGGTCAAAAAGTATGTTCCTAACCTATGCTACAATGGTTTGTAGAACTCACCAGCTTGTACTGCTAACAATAAGTGCAGGCCTATTCTGCTTCAAGTGATAATCGTCACCAATCAGGTTCGTAAATAGAGTTGAATTTGGATCTTGTATGTCATTGCTAGTTATTCCTACAATATCAGTGTATTTGATTACTCAAAGCTCACAACCCCATCCCCTCATAAAAATATAAACATAAGGAAGAAAGGGGGGAACAAGAGAAAGATGATCCACAGTATTACTTCTATTACCATAGCTGATGCAGTCTAGAGGACCATTTGACTTGAATATATCTTTCTTAATTCTACAAAACAACTGCAATCAACAATCAATATGAAGTTTCTGGAATACTGCATGTTTAGAATGTCTTGAAATGCTGTTTGATTTACCTTGTGCTTTTCTTCGAGATGAGTTGGGCAGAAAAACTCAGGAGGCTGGTCATATAACACCGTGGCTCTACAAATTTTAAAAAGGAAAAAAAAGAGAATGTAATGGAAATTATTGTTACTATACAGGTCAATAAACATGATCAATCATAAATGCTCCCTTAGTACCATGAAAGTTGCAATCTTTGCCTTGGAACATAGTTTAATGGCAAGTAATTTTACTTTGAACTTCCCAAACTTTTCTTTTTTGCTTGCAACTTTCATGGGACTGAAGCAGTATATGGCATATCTTGAACTTTAAGCTAACCCTCTCACTTGATTCCCCAAACTTGTTCCAACTCATGTTGCATTGCCTTTGTGACACATAGAGATCCATGTGCCATCTTCCCAAAATGTAATTCAACCCTAAAAAGTTCAAAGCTCAAGTTTGCATTAGCATGTCATACACAATACCTCAAATTCATAACCAGTATAACGAATATAGTTTTTACCAATGATATACCGCTACGAAACGACTACTTCTGCCAAGAGATAGTGCAAGCAAAGTGTATCCAAAGTTATGCCAATCAATGATGAAGGAGGACTGCCTCAGCCAGCTGGCCCATTTGACAGCAACTAAAGTTGGAACGGAAGGTGGATTCTACATAACCATAAACACCCACATTTACAACAACAAAAAGGAGAAAAAAAAGTCGATCTTTCACCTTTCAGGGATTCAATTTCTAAGCAGAAATTAAAGCTATAAAAAGACATAAGATTTGAGAATTGTGAAAGTAAGTGTTTTACATTTCAAGTAGAACCTCAAGCTCACCTGCACTATAAATACATCTGGGGCCTTTATTTTAACACAAAGAAACCAAAGAAGCATAATGAACTGAATCAATGGCTTTAGCAAAAGCATAACCGAACGAAATATTTTTGGTAAAACTCCATCCCTTGATGGCCATAGCCTCTGCAGAACACAAAATATGATACACTCAATATGATACATCAAGTCTATAGGATCCTTTTGCATTATACAAAATTATTTAAGCAACATAAACAATACCATTGTATGGATATGTATAGATTGGTGCTCTAATAGAGCAGAATATGGGTCAGATCCTGTCCAAAAAAATAATTGAAGATATCAAGCACTGACATTTGTGACTTAGTGCAAATGCTTATCTTATTCAAACACTTTACGAGTTTTTGGTTCTAGAAAACTATTCAGAATTGTTGGAAAGTGTAGTATAATGGAACTTTGCCACTTTTTGTTGGGAAAATTTTGAAATTCATTGATAATCAAGAGATCCAAATGAGACTACAATTGGAGGGAGGCAAGGCATCTTCCTTTGGATACATTGATGTTGCAACAGCAATTGAACTGTACCACCCATTGAACCTTGAAACCATTGCCATTGAAACCTACAAGCCTAAAGATGATATTCAAACTCGCAACTTGAAAACGAATTTGAAACAATGGAGATTTATGATGAAAACTTGAATTTGAAGCAACAGAACTTGAAACTTGAATTCTGTAAACCTCCCTCATCTTATGCTCTGCCAAAACAGAACAAAAGCGCACCTACGCCTCCCACTCAATCAACTTGACAGACTCAAAATCCTAAACCAAACCTACAGAAAACATAATCTTGAAACAGTACACTTAACCTATGTCCAAACAAATATGATGGTATTTGATGGTCACGTAATAGCAAAAGTTGATTGGCAAACTAATTGTGACTTGAGCAATAAGTGTTTATATGAATAAATAAGTAGGTGGTTCAATGATTCATAGTTTCTGGAAGAGTAGTTTTTTAACTGCTTAATCTTTAGAACAGTATTATCATCCTCATACTTTGCAACCTGAATCTTTTCATCATCACTAGTTAATTAACCTAACGAGACTGATGAGATTATTAATGGAAGATTATCATAAGTAATATATAATGTATACCTCCATATGCAACAATATCCACCTCAAGATTTGCCTGCCATACAAAAAAGAAAGTCAAACAACCATAAAATGCATAAAGAATCAGGGAATGACAGCCCTCTCATATACCAATTTTTCACACGCTAATAATAATCCATAGCAACTCTTGTTGCACATGTTAAGAGAGAATTCTACAGTTCCCAATAATGGGTGGTCATTTAAGGCCTGATCACTAATATTCTTACACTAGCAACAGATTCAAGAAGCTAACATGTAGAAAATTGGAACTAATAGTAAGAAAAAAAAGTCAGGTGAAAGTGAAGTTGATTTAGGCGTTGCTGCTATGCATCTATGGACTGCAGATACTAAATCCATTATTCCAATCAATCCATAATAAAGCGGAGTCAAGATTTAGAGACTTGAAGCTTAACAATTGCTTTAGTGCTAAAATCCTACATTGAAATGATCCTGATATATAAGGATAGATTGCATCTTTTCCGTATTCTAGGTATAGTCTCAACAAACAACTTAAAAACTTGGCAGAAAACGCATTTTCATTTGTTCATCAGACAAGCACCTAGATCAAAACTCCCTTCAATAAAAATTAGAGATAAATTTTGGCTTTAGGAAATCAATTTGCAGTCAGACCTAAGATACGAATTTTTTACACAAATTTTTTTAAACTCTGGAAGAATAATAATATCTGATTTGAAGCATATAAACAGTATTGATTATCATCCTTACTGGTTTCAATAGTTGAATCATCAATTTTATAACTTCGGGTTTTCAAAATTGAGTTCAAAATCGAAAAGTATCTCGTAATATGAAGCAGATGTGGTGGATAAACTTATGCATTCTGCAGAATCTATTGAGCACCAAATCAAACTCAGTAAAGCAAACACAGAAAGGTCACATATGCATGCCTCAAACAAATCAAAACCTTGTCAGTAAGAATAGCGAACTTGATTGATTGAATGAAAAAAATAATCTGAAATCTAATTGTTTGCTTCTTCGGATGATAGAGAGCGAAACCTGACGAGCAAGAGAAAGGGCATGGAATTGCATACGAGGGCTGCGACCAATATCACCGAGTACCACAACTGCTGCTCTGCGTCTCTTCCCGAATTCCATTCCGTTTTTCACCTACTTCCACAGATTCTTCTTGAACAAATGATTTGAATTGATCTTTAGTTACTTCCACTGTCGTTGAAAATTGGAGTATGATCCAACTAAAATTGGACTGAAGCTACGAGAAGAATTAGGGTACCAGTGGATGATTCAGTTTTTGCTTCCGAATCAAAATAGAGATTTTCTTGGTTTAGAAGATTTCATTGTTTTAATTTGCAAGGATCCGTCGGAAGGCATCCTGCCGTTTTTGAGACGATTAGTTTTTGAGTAAACTAAACATTTAGTCCTTGTAATTTGTCAAAAATAACACTTTTAGTCCAGCTTCGAACTAAAAAATGGATATAACGGTTTACGAAAACTAAATGAATATTCGTGCAATGCTGCGAGATATATCTTAATTTTAATATTGTATTTTATTTTTAATCTCAGTCGATGTTATAAGATAGTTTTATGTGATTTTCAAAAAGCGATGATGTTTTTATTTTAAATAAAATATGAACTTGAAGATATCATAAAAATTTGACGAAAATTTATCGATATTAGTATCAAATTAACTATTTAATATTCATATTTTTTATGTAATTTTTTAATTCAATTTTTTTATTATAATTTAATTTATGTTCAATATCGAAGTAATTTATATTTGGTTTAATGATATAATTTTTTTATAAAGATAATAATTAATTATTTTATTAGAACTCGATAATTATCCTAATTATATTTTAGATTTTTTAGATTTAAAATGAGATGTTTATCCTCTATTTGATTATGTTTATCCGCAGTTAGTTACACGAATTCAAACATAGTTACACGAATTTAAACATGGAGCTTTAATAAGTTGTACTTGGCATAATTTACTTGTAATCTTGAATTTTAAGTAATTTGCATCAATATACCATACTTTATGCATTAAAAATGGTTTTTATGAGTTTTTGTCAAATGTTTTGTAATATAGTATAGATGTTCGGATTTGTTGCCATTAAAAAGTTCCAAGAAGATGTATTTTTGTTCTTTTATCAGTTTATTTTGTGTATTATATGATCAAAATTTATTTTATAGCCTTGGTCTGTATGGTTTTTGATCAAGTAGAAGACAATAGAGTGATAAAAATAACAAACATGCCCTTTATTTATTGGAATTTTTATAGTGGTTGTTAGATGTAAGGACCAAATCCGGACTTTATATAAATTATGATAGTCATCTTGTAATTTTAAAACTGTTGAGACGAAAAGTGTTAGTTTTTGACAAAGCATATGGACCAATTTGTACGTTACTTTTAAATTTTTTATATTAATTGATTTTTTTTTGAACAAATAAACCTTTGTAGATCAAACAAATCGAATCGATTTGACTTATAATATCACGCAGTTTAAATAACTCTAAGGTGGCGTTTGGTTCGCAAATTCTGGAGGAATCTGAAGGAATTGGAATGTTGAATTCCTTTGACCAGATTCATTTCCTTCGTTTGGTTCATTCTTTTCAGCAGAAGGAATCTTCAGATTCCTATGAATTCCATGGATAAAGGATTTTAACATTCCTTAG
>NC_037529.1:66611030-66630538 GCF_001531365.2 Cynara cardunculus var. scolymus
TCTGAACCACCGCCGACCACCATTGATCTAAACCATCGCCGACTACCACCGATCTGAACCACCGCCGACCACCATTGATCTAAACCATCGCCGACCACCACCACCGACTACCACCAATCTGAACCACCGCCGATCTGAGSCACCACTGATTTGATTCACCATCAATCTAAACCACCGCCGATAACCGCCATCTGAACCACCATGGACCACCACCGATCTAAACCACGCTGACCACCACCGCTAACCACCTCCATCTGAACCACTATGGACCACCATCGATCTGAATCACTACGGACCACCACCATCTGAACCACTGTGGACCACCACCGATGAGAACCATCGTCGACCACCGTCGATTTAGCTTATGATTATATTTGGGTTGTGCATATTAAATAATTATTTTTTTGAAGTATTTTTAGTTTTAAAAAAATTAAAATTGTCAAAAAAGGGCATTTTGGTCATTTAGCAAAATTTTATTCCAATTCTAAAGCTACATTCTGTGAACCAAACAGAAAGATTCCAATTCCTTAACAGATTCCATTCCAAAGTCTGCCAACCAAACATGTGGTCAAACCTGACAACATTCCATTCCAATTCCTTCAAAGTCAAATTCCTTTAACAGATTCCATTCCATCCAAAAACATTCTGCGAACCAAACGCCACCTTAAAAGTTTTGGATTTGGAAATGTTGATGGTTTTGTTCCTCAAGCCTTTTCGACATAATTTGGTCCTGTTCATTTTGCTAGGCCACTCAAAATGATGCACCGACCAATATGTCATTCTCAAACATGTGTGCTCTCGTGGACCCTTGGATTCCCAACTTCGATGCAACAAATCACATGACGTCAAATCCCTGGTTGGTTCAAGAATCGATGCCTTATATTCGGACTGAGACGATGATAGTCAGAAATGGCAACTCTCTATGCATTAGTAATATCCAACATTCTTTTTATCTCTCACCCTGTATGCAAATTGTTACTAAAATGTGTTCTTCTAGTTCCCGAGCTTACCAAAAATTTACTTTCAATTTGTCAATTAGTTACTGGTATTCCTTATCTGGTCGTTTTTTCATCATCTGGTTTTTCCATTCTGACAATATCGGGAAGTATTTTCTATAATACTCCGCGTAACTGTCAGATGCTTTGCTCTCTTTCAACGGCTACATCTTCATCTGTCTCAACCAATGGGTGGCACTCGAGACTCGGCCATCCATTCGATTATGTCTTACACAAGTTTTGTATTCCTCTAATTTCTAATAAAAATAGTCATTGTTACTGCATGTAATATGTCTAGAAGTACGTGTTTACCACTCAATGTTTGTGATTGTAGGAGCATTACTACGTTACATGTAATACATTCGGATATTTAGGTTCCCTCCCCCATTGTCTCGCGTGATGGTTATTGATATTTCATTACTGTTATTGATGACTATAGTCGTTTTACTTGGATGTATCCATTATCCCATTGCTCTCAAGCATACGATCCATTTAGATACTTCAGATGTCATGTCGAGAATCTTGTTTCTACAAAAATCAAACAATTCCGATGGGATGGTGCTCCTGAATTAATAAAAGGGTCTTTTTGATAGCATCTTAACGAATCTAACATCTCGCTGCGAATCTCTTCTCTTTATATTCCGCAACAAAACGGAGTCCTCGAATGCAAAAATCACCATCTTTGTGAATGGATCATGCTTTACTATATCATTCTCGATTGCCAAAAGTCTACTGGTATGATGTGTATGCAACAACAACTTTCTTGATCAACTGTCTGCCTTCTCAAATTCTGAATCATTCCGCACCATATCATCTTTTGTTTCAAAAGAATCATGAGTACCATCTTCTTTGTACTTCCGGTGGTATGTGTTATCATTTCCTTGGACCTACTCGTCAAGACAAGTTATCTCCCAAATCATCTGCCTGCATCCTTCTTGGATACGCACCTCACCATGAGGGCTACATATGTTTTGATATTGTTTCATCTACCACTTATACTTCACGGCATGTTCAGTTTCATAAGACCATTTCTTCATCTCCAAACATTTTCTCCAAGTCCGAACCTAATGTTGTCTTACTGGTCGTTTCCACAGTTCACTTTCCTACTTTGTATCATGCATTTACGCACTTATCTCCATCAGCTTCAAGTCTTGTCACATCTAATCCATACTTTTACTTTTATATTTACAATTTTGATTTTACCTTGTTTAAATATAACTCGACCAATCCATACTCCTTGGTAGGGGTGTAAACGAACCGAACGAACACGAACGGAGGCTTGTTCATGTTCGTTCGTTTTACTTAACCGAACAAACGAACGAACACGAACGGTAAACGAACGAAAAYCTTTGTGTTCGTGTTCGTTCGTTTAGAAATCAGGTGTGTTCGTGTTCATTTATGTTCGTTCGTTAATATGCTAAACGAACGTAAACGAACGAACATAAACTAACGGGCTAATCGAACATAAATGAACACCAAAATAAATGAACAAAAGATTATATATTAATATTAATATATATAAATGAACGAATATAAACGAACATAAACAAACGGTAAATGAACGAACGTTCACGAACATAAATGAACGAACGTGATTCTTGTTCATGTTCGTTCATTTAATTAAACGAACAAAAAAAATTGTTCATGTCCGTTCATTTATTAAATAAACGAACATAAACGAACTTCCCGCCGAACAATTCACGAACGATTCCCTGAACGTTCGATTCGTTTACAACACTACTCTTTGGGTTGGATTATATTTTTGTTTTGGGTTGACTTGGATTGAAATTTTTTAAACCAACGTTGGTTAACCCGATCAACCCAAATTCAACCCGATCAACCAACGCGTGAGCACCGCCACCTCAGCCCTCGCGCCCTCGCGTACCTCACTCTCTTGTGCTCCGTTGCCTTCTTTTGTTGCTTTTGAGACTTGAGGGTTAGGGTTTTTCTAGGGTGTTTGGAGCGGCGAAGAAAACTAGCATTTTTCTTCTGAATTTGATTCGACGATCATCAATGGGGAAAAAACGAGAAAGGCATCAAAATCCAGAACCCTTCTTGACCGATGACACCAACAAATCCGTCTCCAAGAAGCGCAACAAGCCCGCTAAACAACATCAGAGCGAAGAAAAGGTGTCTTTCTGTTCAGATTTCTCTTTTTCGTTCTCCATACATTGATTACATCCATGTATATAATTACCAAAATCTTTTGACGAGATTATTATCCTTCAACAATCTGTATTTTGTAGCTTATATCAGCGGGCATGAGCTCTAAGATTTTGAAGGAGGCTTTAATTCAGCAGAAGGAGATTCAGGAAGAGACAGATGCCCAAAACCCTAATAACATAGTTTTCCCGGAAGAACCTGTTACTCAGGCTCAAGTAGATGAAGATGATGATGTTGACAATTTTGCCGGATTCTCTGATAATCATAGTCAATTTGGCGGTTGTGAGGTTACCTTCATCTTATATTCTTATCATTGGCCAGTTTCTTGGTTCTTGTCTTGTTCATGAAATTCCTGTAATCAAGAATACACGGGATGAATGTTGTTCTGCTCATCCAACTTTGACATGATAATCATCACTCAAACTGGAAAACTACTGAGTGAATAAGAAATCAGGAATAAAATGCACAAGCAAACTAGAAAACAGGATTATACAAAGTCACAGACGAAACGATAGCTCATAAAAGTTTTTTTTTACAACAATACAGGAAGAAATTAATGAAGATGAAGAGAAGTTATTGGAAGCCTTCTTCTCCAAAGATGCCCGTCCTCAGCGCACATTGGCTGATGTCATTGTGGAGAAGATAAAAGAAAAAGATACAGCGTCTTCAGGTTTTTATTATCCTACTTCTTGATCTTTATGATATTATGAGTATCTTTTGCTTATATCTAACCGAATGAGCTTGGTATATAGGTTTATCTGCAGTAACGCAACCTTTGCCAAAATTGGATGACTCCATCATAGAAATATACAAGAGGTGCTATGTATACATGTCTATTCTTCGATATTTGGTGATTCTTTTTATCATGAAACTAATAAATGTTCTAACTTGGGTATGCAGTGTTGGAGAGATTTTCAAGAAATATACCTCCGGAAAATTGCCATTAGCCTTCAAAAGCATACCGGCAAAGCAACACTGGGAGGAACTTCTGTACTTGACAGAGCCAGAGAAATGGTCGCCCAATGCAATGTACCAAGCCACCAGAATCCTTGCTTCCAATATGAGTTCAAAGAAAGTGGAGCGGTTTTACAAGTTTGTTTTACTCCCTCGTATTAGACAAGATATACGGAAGAACAAGAAACTTCATTTTGCATTATATCAAGCTTTGAAAAAGGCTGTATACAAACCGGCTGCCTTTAATAAAGGAATTTTGTTCCCAATATGCGAGGTATAAATTTACGAAACCCTGATGAAATTAGTTGGTGTCATAAAATTGTTTGTAACCTAAGCAAAATATTTGAACCAATTGCTAAGGTGGTCATAAGCAACTGTTATTGGAGGGAAGAAAGTTGTTTATGCAATGATTTTTCATTATACTATAATGATTATGAATTAGATATGTCCAAAAGCTCTATTAAATGGTTTTAAGGTAATATTAATTTTTCTGCATTCAAATCCTTGAGTTGTCTGTCTACTCAATTGCTCATTTACAAAAACCATTTGTTTTCCAGAACACATTGAGGTTCTTGACTGAAACGTGGTTTTATTCACAACCAATTTTTTGCTTAATGCTGGTCTACCTCCAGCTTTGCTTTAATCTGAGTCCAATCATAAGAGAGTTTTGTAACTTATCTGCAGTCAAGGACTTGCAATTTGAGAGAAGCTGTTATTATTGGAAGCATTCTTCAAAAGGTCTCTATTCCGCCACTTCATTCCAGGTATCACTGTCAACTTTTAAACTTATATTGGTGTCTTGTGCCAGTAAACGTGAAAAACGTATTAAACCATTATTAAGTTTTCTCGGAGTTCTTTATAGTATGATAAAAAGATGACATATGCATAATGCTTTCAAGATTATACTAAGCTGAGGCAGCCATCTCAGCATATTAATGTATGTGTGTGTGTATATATATATTTCGAATCAGACTGAAGGCATACACTACTTGGTGCTCAACATTTTGTATCTATACCAAGCTTTTTCAGATTTTATACATATTTGTGTCTATTTATCGTCATGTAAAGATGGTCTTGATTGATTTTCATAGTTGATATGTTATGTGGAGAAATAACTTAGTTTTTGTCATCAACTTGCAGTCTTGCGTTAATGAAACTTGCAGAAATGGAGTATGGTGGCACAACAAGGTATATGTCTTACCAGAGCTTCATGCATGTTGACAATTTTGTTTTTGGATAAATGGTAGTCCAGGAAACAGGGGCATTTCTTCTTTCCTTAACCTTGTGTGTGGCCATGATGCGGTGTGATGGTGCGGCTTTTGACAAGGGAGGATACTTGAGCAGTATTTTGGTCACTTTTCTGGAAGAAATGGGAATAATTTAGTAATTAAAAACTTAAGGGGCCGTTTACTAGACACTTACTCGGTAAGTGCTTACTGGGTCACTCTACCTTATCGGATGAACATTACAAGGATTGAGAATCTTACCCGGCAAGAGTGATGACAAGGACCGAGAGTCTTACCCGGTAAGTGAGAGTAACGACTCTTACCGGATAAATTGTTGCATACAAGGCCGTTTTAATGGACTAAAATCTTACCCAATAAGTTAAGTTAAAGTGTTTCTTACCGGTAAGCGTTGGGTAAACGGTCCCTTAGAGGTGATGGTAAAAAGAATCTAAATAACTTACATCTTATGATTACAAGAGAGATAAAAGAGCAAGGGAAGGTGACGACTAATGTCGGTCTTCATAATTTTTTTTATTTTCAAGGACTGGTTTGGATTATAAGGCAGAGTTACCTGATTATCGACTGGTTTTGATGCAGCTATTTTATAAAGTTGCTAGTAGAGAAGAAATATGCGTTGCCATATCGAGTTGTTGACGCGATGGTTGCACATTTTATGAGATTTTGTGAGGACTCAAGGGATATGCCTGTGATCTGGCATCAATCGCTTCTTGCATTTATGCAAAGGTTAGTCTCATCTGCACTTTTGAAAGCATTACATCCTTCTCTTTGTTTATTGTTATTTTCAACATTAACTATTGAATTTGGCGCAGATACAAACATGAACTGACAAAAGATCAAAAAGATGAGCTTAATTATCTTGTGAAGAAGCAGAGACATAAAATGGTATGCATAATTAATTATCTTTGTAAAGAAGCTGCTGATTTTACTATCTAAAAATATTAACGTTGTTGATGCAGGTGACACCTGAAATTCTAAGAGAGCTGCATAATAGCCGTAACCGTGGAGAGAAGGAGGACGACCTTATGTCTATATATATCCTTTTGATTAATAATGTTTTTATGTGAGATCCCGCATTGGTTGAGGAGGGGAACGAAGGTTGCCCTATAAGGGACCGGATACCTCCTCTATTAGACTCCTTTTAAAACCGTGAGTCCAAATATGGAAAAAGCAGACAATATCTGGTACTATTGGCCGAGATGTTACATTTTTACCTTGTTTTCCCGGAAGACTTTTTTTCCTTTCCTTAACTGTGCATCACCTTCTCCTATTTCTGTGATCAACAAAACCATAGAGGAAGACAGATTTGATATCCCAGATGTTCCCATGGAAGAGGATTAAAAAAGGTGAGAAACTCTTCAGTCCATTCTGGTAAATGTGTGCACATTCAGTAAAACTAACCAGTAAAAAGTTATTTTTCAGGAATACATTCGCTAAAGACATGGAAATTTTACATTTTTGAGTCGTTTGTGACTATGGTCGTTGGTGCCTCACTTGCTATGAATATGCTCTGAGTAACTTCACAATTTTGTAGGAAGTATCATATAATCTTGGATGATTTACTGCCTCATTGGATGGTAATCGAGGATATGTAATTGTATGATTGTTTCATTTATCATCAACTTCTTATTATATACACTGGTTTTAGATTTGTATCAAGTTCTTGTGGGTTATACACTGGTTTTAGATTTGTATCAAGTTCTTGTGGGTTCACTTCCTGAGGATCCACTTTTTTGGAAGGTTGGGGGTTGATTCGGAAACAATATAATCTCCGAGGAGAAGTGAAGTGGTGGCGGTTATAGGTGTTCAAATTGGTTAACTGGTCTCGGACCGAACCTGTCTCTTCGTAACTGATCTTCAGAACAAAAAACAAGGACTGGTCATAACCGGTTGGGCCGGACCCTTTAACCATAAACAAGTTTTATGCTTGTGTTATTCTTACTGTGTTATATGGGGACTTCATTGTTGTAACGCCGGGACATACACATTTAGTTATAGATTAGTAGCAAGGTCATTATTTGTGGGCTTGGGTTGGGCCCGGGCTGAACTTAAATTACTTTTTTGTCCGACGGACTTGATACAACAAACATAAGCTGTTTTTGCATGCTTGATAACTTGCCTATATAGCTGTACCGGTCCTATAAACGAGTTGGGCTTGCATCGAAGCTAATAGGGAGTAAAAAAAACTTTTACTTTAAAGAAACAGATGTAAAACGTAAGCTATGTAAAATCATTCAAAATGCATAGTTTTTTTCCAACTTAAAATAAGACGTTAATGTAACAATGTAGATTGCTTAAGAAAAAAAAGGTTTCACGAAATATGGAGTATTGGACGTTTCCTCTCCAAAGATTTATCAACCGCCAGAGTCCGGATTGTTTAAAACCAAATATTCCACCACCTAATATTTCAAGATCGAGATTCAAGACATACTGTATGACATATCACATATAATATATTGAATAAAGTACGTTTTTGGTCCTTGTGGTATGTTAAAAATATCCGGTATCATCTCTTTGGTTCGTTTATTACACCGGTGGTCACTTTGGTTTGCAATTCCGTTCGGTGTTGGTTCATGTGGTTTGCAAATCGTTACACATTTTGTCCATGAGCCTAAAGGCTGTTAGTGGAGGACGGTTAAGTTGAAGGTATTTTGGTCTTTTCTCTTTTTCTTATTTTGTTTTATTAAATGAACTGAAAAACGCTCTCTCTCTCTCTACCTTAGTAGGGGGGACTTCAGCACAAAGCCAACGAAGTGGGCTTCTAAGTTTTTAATAAAAAAGTAATAAAATATTAAATTCATATAAAATTTAATTAATTATAAAAATATAGATGGTCCGGAACCCATTAATTTTAATGGGCTAGCCCCGGGAACGTGAATGGTTGTCCTAGCTCACTTTTCTAGCAGGCCGAGTCTAGCTGGTCGTACTGTCCATGAACAACACTATTTGGTATGGATCCTTTAATTAGCAGTTGGCAACCCCCAAATTGTCACTTTTTATTCGATGACGTTATTGCTATTTAGTTGACATCTGTAGGGCTTTTTGAGACACATAGTGATAGAGGGTTATCCTATCTTTAAATTTTCTCAGTATTGTGGCTTATCTGTGTCATGTAAAAAACTCACGCCATATGGAACTTCCTCCTTTTGATTTCTCATCAATTGATACAAGTATGAAAAGGTAAGGTGAAAGAATACTGCAAGTAATTGTAACATGTAGGTGAGGCACACGCTGATGTTTTTGTTGTGCCAGCTGGCTGACGTTGATCATAACTTTAGAAGCTACATGAGAAAAGTTACTCAATATCGGGAAATTGTCTGTCCACGTTGTCGCCCACCATGGTGACACGTGTCATGTAGCCTCACCTTTTGTTCTGTTTTTCTTGAGAGCACCACAATCAAAATATTTCTATTTCTAGTTCCAAAAGATATGATACCCAATGATGTCATTTATTTTACTTCCTTGAGGGCTGCTATTGCCTATTTTGTGCTCTTAGAAAGATTAATTAATTATAGTGTTTTTGATTAATATAATAAAATAAATAATTTTTATTATAAAATATATCATTAAAAAGTTTTCATCAAAACAAAAAGTTTATTTAGTTTTCAATTTTTGTTTTATACATTTTTTATATTATTAATATTTAATAAATTACATAAAATAATCAAAATATAGAAATCGTATAAAAATTATATTTTGAGCACAGTAAAGTGAAGTATACAAAGTATAAAATACAATAAATAAAATTTAAAAAATGAATAAAATGTAAAAAGAGAGGCGTATTTGAGGTTTTAGAAGTGAATTAGTTTTTATTTTGAGGTTATATTGGTAAAGTAAGGTCTGTTCGACTTTGTTCCATGGGATGGGTTGGAACACGCCTGTTCCACTCTATTCCCGTCCGTTCCATATAAAAGTCTCGCCAAACATGGAACAATAATTCTTGTTCTGTTCTGTTCAATCCAGTGTACCAAACGCACCTTTACGAAACACATAGAGCAACATCCAACCTTAAATTGCTCAGTATTGTATTCTTATATTGGTCAGCAACTTTATCTCAGTCATGCCAAAAAATGTTGCTTTATGGAACTTTATCTTTCAATTTCTCAAGAATGGTACTAATAGAAAGAGGTCTTCAGAGTAAATTGTCAGTCGACGGTCGTGTAAATGTCTTAAAAACAACTTATCAAAAATTATGTATTGCTTAGTAATGCATAATCCTTAAATTCCAAGTTTACAAGTAATTACAGCATACGCATAATTTCTTAAAGGTCTTTTTATTTATAAAACTAACAAATGATGAACTGATAAACACGTTCAAATACAAGATAATCATTGAGTGATAACTCATAGCAGAATATTTCATTATAATCTTTTTATCCAAAAAATACTTATAATAAAATTTTAAGTTATGCGAGTCGACTAATCATAGAGCGACTACCTGCTTTGCAGATGGCTCGGAGTCACGGCATTTGAACTTCCGTGGCCACAAGAGGATTTCTATTCCTCCTTGGATTTGAACCTGAGACCTCGTGATACTTTTGACCTTGATCTTTTCTCATTGTTTACCAAGGATAGCAAGTCATGTAAGCATGTTTACCAGTTTGGTCACGTAATACGACCAAAATGAAGCACTGTAAACTAGATCTTGTTTTCATGAGGCTGGCAGTCGTTGCCTTCAGATTTGTAGGCAACAATTCTGTATTTTGTTTGTGGGTTTTTCCTAAATAGCATGACACAGGATTCTTGTTTCTTGTCGCTACAACTGGCAAATCCCCAACTTAAATACGATTTCGATTGCATCGTCTATTGTTTCGACCACATCTTTATCAATTATAAAACATATACATGGTCTTAAAGATGCCACATTTGAACTCTATAGCCCTTCATGGACTTCTGCTTCTGTTGTTAAGTGATGTATGGATAAAACTGTCTGTGTGAATTAATCTGTCTTTATAGATTAAGACGGTTTTTTCAAAGATGGAAGAGCCTGTTCTTTAACTGGGAGGGGCGGAAAGTATAGGCCATAGGGGGTGAGATGTACATAGAACTGTCATCTCTGTTGTTTACGTGAACGGTCACCAAGATACGACTTTTTTGTTTTGTTTTGTTTGTTGGTTTGATTATTTAAGATTATAATTTATGCATGGAACACGTAGAGGGACATCCTACCTTAAAATTCCTCCGCTTCATGTCAAAAGATGTTGCTTTATGGAACCATTTTATCCTTTGATTTCTCACCATATCATATTAATACATTATGTCTGTTGGGTGAATAGCAGCAGTCATGTGGGTGAGGCACACAGTGATGTTGGCTTTTCTGATGTGGAATCCATCGGCCAATCAGAAACGTACAGGGTGGAGAAGTTGTCGGTCCATGTCATCGCGGTGACACGCATCTTCTGCTCCTCTCTTTCACATATTTTAGTTGGACAGCTCTTGTCTGAATCCGTGGGTGAGATTTGTTGTTTTCCTTTTGAGGGTAGACAGCATTTCGTCTGATTCGGGCTTTAGCATGTCTGTATAGTTCACGTGGCGATGCTTTTGTTGTTATTATTCTATTAATGTTGTTGGGCGTAATTGTTGAACGTTGAAGTATTGCATACTGCATGATGCAGGAGGTCTGAACTGTGTGAACGACTAGCAGACTTCCTCGTAGTCCTGCACACGTGGCATGCACATGCAGTTCATGCTTACGACATAGGCAGCTGCAAATTCCCAAAGTTGGGTGTTTTGAGGCGAGTTTCTGTTCGTTTATTGTTTATTATTATATGTTGGCGTCGTGTTCTAATAGTTCCCATAAGAATCCAATATATTCATGGATTTGGTCTTCTGTTGTTGTCTGTGCCATGTAATTAATTGTTCCGAGCTAATGTTTAATGTCCGGACGCGTACGTGTTAAGGAAAAAAAATACGACGTTTTGGTCTCACTTAGGTTCAATAACCTTGAAATAAGCTTAAAACGATATTGTATGAACAACTTACCCGGTAAACGTTAACCGTGATAAGAGTTGTCGCCATCACTTACTGGATAAGACTCTCGGTCCTTATCTTCACTCTTACCAGTTAAGATTCTTGGTCTTTGCCATATTCTTTTCGGTAAGTTAATGTGACTTGGTAAACGCTTATCCGAGTAAGCATTTGGTAGGCGTCTCCTAGGTTATGTTCTGATCGACAACTCATACTTAATTCGGTTGCTTTTTTTGGAATTGAGAAACTCTGGGTATAGCAGTAAAAGCAAGACGTGTAGGTGGATTGGGTATAACGACAACCAAGAGGCTCGACTAGAAAGAATAGGTGGAGAAATTTTGTGTTCTATATGGTAATCCCTCTAATATCCGAATTGAATACAAAACTTCTTATTTGTGAAAAAGAAAAAAAAAGGGGCGGGAATTTTGGTTAGTCACGGAGTAAGAAGTGAAAGCAACTGGAGGAGGATTGCTCGACTTCATAAGCAAATTTGTGTGTAGGCAACGCTGTCTGTCATACTGCTGACTTTATGCATTCATTGAATTTGCTTGATTTCATTTTTTATCGGCTCATTGGTTCTCCAGGTCACTTCTCTCTCTAGAATGGATCTTTTAGAAAGAGAATAAAAGGTTCCATAATATTCCAAATTATGAAATTTGTACGTTAAGGGTGTGTCTGTTTATCTGTATATACATATCTACTATGTATTTGCTGAGGTGGTGTATGTCTATATATACTAGGTTCGATCCAATGTATTATACAGGGTAATTTGAAAAAATTAAATCATGTTAGGAACTTATCTTACAGATATGATTGATTATAGAAAGTACGATGCTACTTCAGACTTGTACTCTTAAAATAATTATGAATAATGATTCTGAAAAATGACTCTTCAGACTTGAATTTAGAAATGAAGCTATATCAATAATTAGTTAAAATGAAGTTAACCCTAGAATAAAATTAAATGTGTTATTTTGAACACATATAGACATATTTTTGGCAAAAAAAAAACCTTTTATAACCGGCATGTTAACCAACAAAACTTGTCTTACAGAACTTCATGACAGCATCAACAAGTGATAGTTGAAAGCTGTCAACAATAATCTGTCAGATTAGCTGAAGGCTGTCAGCGATAAGCTGAAAGCTGTCAGCAATAACCTGTCAGATTAGCTGAAGGCTGTCAACAATAACCTATCAGATTAGCTGAAGGCTGTCAATAATAAGCTGTCAGCGATAAGCTGAAGGCTGTCAGCAATAACCTGTCAGATTAGCTGAATGCTGCCTGTCAGTGATAAGCTGTCACGATAAGCTGAAAACACAAGCTGAAGGCTGTCAGCAATAAGCTGTCAGATTAGTTGAAGGAAATTAGTCTGAACTAAATCCCGTTTAATAGGGTAATCAGTTAAACCATGATAAAAAAAGATACATTTTTAGAGGGACAAATGTCAACCAATTAGGCCTCTTTGAACCACTAATGTAAATTGTGTTTAAATATATGTTTAGCCGAAAAAATAAGATAACCGACTCACCAAAAAATGACACGTATCACCCAAATTAATTATTTATTAGGTGTATAGATTTTGTGTTCCAAATGAAATAGAAGGAATTAGAAGGCATTTGTTATTTTGAATGAAAACAGTATCTGAGGGGAGTTTGGTAGCATCCATCCATGATGACGTAGCGGTGGTCTAAACAGAACACTTCCCTGCCTTCTATTTTTGAATAGTGCTTCACTTCACTTCACATCACACATATATATACCACACAAATACCATATTAATTATATAATAATGTTTCCATTCCAACCTTTGACGCCACAATTCTCCCATGCGACGTGGCCTCCCATTTTTCAATACAATATAAAATTATAAATAAATATTAAACGACAAAAAGTGTCATGCTAAATGTACAGATTAATTTGTTTGTATAAATAACTTTCTATATCAATAAGCTATCATTAAACAATCATAGATGATTGAATAAGATGCGAGTTTTATTAAACTCAATAAGCTACTAACAAATATGCTCTAGATCCCCAAGTGATAAATGACTCAACTGTGGATATATTAGAATCCGAAGACCAAAAACGGGACAATTAGCAAAAGGGGTTTTGTAATTTCTTTCGTAGATGGTTTTGGAAAATGAAAAGAATGGTAGTATGATAATATGTAGTATTCCATCATATTACTCTTCAAAAGAGTCATTGAGGAGAGAGTAGAAGTTGTTATATGTACACACTGAGAAAACATTAAGCTTCATCAAGTAGGGCGGTTAAACGGGCATTCTGAATCCCATTACACACACGTATATGTCTAATAAAACAGTTTTGATTTCTCAACGGGTGAAAGCATTCTTTATCTTATATCAACCTTGTATCATTAGTGTAGAAAATTTGTAACCGACAAGTTTCGAGTTAGCCCACATCATATTGTCTCAAGAACAGCATATGAGAGACAAATTAAGTACATGATGGCCCACTAAGTTGCTACTGCTAGCTAGCTAAGCTTAAGAGCATATCGCCCACATTTGGTGCAAATCCCTGAAAGAAATTGTAATTCTTAAACGAGGATTGTTAGACTCAAACCCTGATTTGTTTTTGTAATGTACCGTCTAGAAATCAAATGTATATAGTTCTATTGGTATTTATTCATATTTTTTATATAATATGAACCGTAAAAACCCAACTCCTCAATGTTGATTCTGTTTTGGGATTTTACGATAACAACAAGCCAAAAACGTCATGGCTTTCGTATCGTAGGGTATTGCTGACTTGTCATAATCTCTGACGTTGGAACTTCACATGCCTCTTTATAGATTCAATCAATGCCAATTTTAGTCCTTGTAAGTTCACCTTTTACATATTTTTGCCCTCCAAAAAACGATTAATACAAAATCTTTAAGTAATCCCTTGTAAGAAGTCGAGATATTATTAAACTAAAGAGGTGGAAATGTTTATGTGCTTTATCTTATTCAGGGGATGGTTGCTTATGAGTCGTTTATCAAACACTTATCCAGTAAAGTTTTATCGGTAAAATTCAATGCTATCACTTATTTACCGGGTAAGATTTTAGTTAAAAAAAGATCATAGTGTACAACAATTTACCTAGTAAATACTAACTATGGTAAGAATCTGTCGCTCTCACTTACTGGGTAAGACTCTCTATGCCTCACTTTTACCGAGTGAGATTCTTAGTCATTGTCATATTCATTCGGTAAGGTAATTTGACATAGTCATTAGTGTTGATTGTTTCTTTCAAGGTAAGAGTCTTTTACTTAGTAAAAGATGACGGCGTTAACTACACTTTTAACCCAAGGATTTACGGTTACCCAAATTGTTTCAAGTACAAATTATGTTTTTAGTCCTTGTGGTTTGTTAAAATTTATGATTTTTGTACCTATGGTTTAGAAATTGTAATTCATTGCTAATTTTGTCCTTACTATTTATAGTTTATTATTATTTTGGTCCTTATGGTTTACAATTCTTTATTGTTTTGGTCCCTTGTACTTAAATAGCAAACCATAGGGATGAAAATTGCAATTCCTAAACGATAGGGACAAAAAATCAAAATTTACTCTCGTTTTAATAAACACTTGCCACAAAATACTTGGTACACAACTATTTTCAGTTAACGTTTACCCGTATCACAATATCACCCAATTATTACTTATCCGTGTTGGTAAACGGGTAGGATGAATTTTGGTGTATAAATTCGTGGTGACCAAACAACAAACGTCTCCGACATGAGAGTCGTCAGAGGATAACGATTGACGAAGAAAAGTCAAAAAGCTTGTTGGATTCATGCTTCTCCAAAACTAGAAGCAACAAAGCAGACGGCGATCGAAAATCCTGTTGGATTCTTACTTTTCTAAAACTTGAACGAAAAAAAGCTGAACTCGATACAAACTAAACGTCCTTTCAATGCCATAAAAACGCAACGATAACCGAAATGGTCCTGATTCATGTGAGAGGTTCTCTTTTGAATGCTAATTTGGCACACATTATTTTCAAAAATAAATATGCATATAAACTTTATGCTAGGACCAATTTTATGTTGATGTGAAACCTTGTGGAACCATATGCCTTTTTAACGACGTCGTTTGGTCGGTCATGAAACACAAAACATCGACCAATATGCACATGGGGTATCGAAACTTGGTGGGGTTTTACCGCCCCCTTTTGTTTTTTTGTTTGTATATAAATTATGACATACTTTATTTGCCAACATAAATTATTTGACGATACTCATTTAAAACATCTCTAACAGCTATGTTATTTTAAAGATATAAAATAAGGTTATTTTAACAGTTATGTTAAAACAGATAAATCTTCAAATTTGAAAAAAGAAAAGAAAATATAACATATTTGTTGGAGATGCTCTTAAAGATCGTTATAAATCTTTCTTGATGGTGAATTATTATACATTGTTCGAAGTTTTTTCAGCTAATTTATACTATATTATAAAACATTTGATAAAAACTCTTAAAAATAATTTTTTATGCATGAAATACTGTTTATTGATGCATATTACTTCAAATTTAAGATTACAAGTAAGTTATATGTAAATACAATTTATTAAAGCGAAAATTTTAATTCGTGTAATTAACTGCAGATAACATAATCAAATACAAGATAAATATATCATTTTAAATATAAAAAATCTAAAAATTAATTAGGATAATCATTGAGTTCTAACAGAATACTTGATTATTATCTTTATAAAAAAATTATATTATCAAACAAAAAATAAATTATTTTGTTATCAAATCTAAATTAAATTATAATAAAAAAAATTAATTAAAAAGTTTACATAAAAAACGGAAAATTTTAAATAGTTAATTTGATACTAATATTGATATATTTTTTCAAAAATATATAACATTTTCAAATTTATATTTTATTCAAAAATAAAAACATTATTATTTTATCAAAATTACATAAAAATATAAAATTAAACATTAAAATCAAGATATATATCTCACTGCATTGCGTCTAGTGAATAGTTTACCTACTTCGGGGTTGCTTGGTTTATTGAACTGAATTTTAGCTCTTTTGACCAATTTCAATGATTTTATAATTTCGTTTAAGAAGAAATAAAAATAATTTTTAGATCCAATTTAACCAACACCATTATCCGCCATCATTATCATCCCTACGGTAAATAGGGTTGGGTTCACGTGAGACCAATGATTTTTCGTGAGACCCGTAAATCCAATTTATATTCATTGATCAACTTTATAAGCTAATGATCCAATGGTCTAAAATTACACGGTGGCAATTTTGTGATTAGTGAGAAGTCCCGTGGCGTTTATGAATGTTCAGATTGTCAGATTATAGATCTAATCCAAGGGTTGAGAACTGGTCTTACGGGTCTCACGAAAAACCTTTGGTCTCACCTGATTCCAAGTCACGGTAAATATTATGATTACTTTATCTTTATCTAGAATTTATAATTTTAAGGAAGAAAATACGCAAAGGTTAAAAGGGTATTTTGATCATTTGTTATTATTTAATTATAAGTTTTGAAGTTATATTTCATTATTTTCAGAGGCGGAACACGAGCCTTCTAACCGCAGGGGCTGAAACGACCTAAGTCGATAGCAAATAGTTCGAGTTTCGGCTTGAAAAAATAATAGATAAAATTCAAACTATATAAGCTCATCTATGAGGTCGAACTCGAAATCGGTTAACTTGTTTTTCGGTACATTAAGTTAAACGAGATTATTTTTTTAATGTTTGAGATCAACTCAATTTTGAAAATTATTAAGTTCGCGTAGCTCGTTAAAAGCTTGAATTGTTAACGTACACTCTTAGACCGAACCGGATCTTTTTATATGTATGTATTACAAGTCATTGAGTGAGCCAAAAAATGACCCATCACATTCGCGTCCTTGGAGGCAGGTTTCGTATAGGGTCGGTTAGGGTTGTCGTTAATCAACTTTTCGTCCAAATATGTTTTACAGAAATGACTCCAATTTACTTCAATGTAATAGATACATATCTTAAAAATCACAAAACCATTGAAATTTATATCACTCTTATGAGAGATTGACTAAAGGTACGACAAGATTTCAAATTTTGATTTTCACAATCTAAAACATTAAATAATCCAATCAAAGGTAATAACTAGAATGGGTATTACTAACCACAAGGGTGGTGCCTGATTGGTTTGAGTTTGGCTCCAAATGTCAAAAGTATTAGGAGGTCTTAGGTTCAAATCCAAGGAGGAATAAAAATTCTCTTGTGGCCACAGAGGTTCAAATGCGATGACTCCGGGCTATCTGCAAAGCAGGTGGTTGCCCTGGAATTAGTCGGCTCGCATAGCGGGTCGGATATTCAGGTTAATAAAAAAAATGGGTATTACTACTATCCAAAAACAAAGGCAAAAACTTATAGAGAAAATCAAGAAAAAACAAGTGATTTGAAATATGAAGTGCTTGGACATGCACTTGGATGAGTAAATAAGGACTCAATCAATGAATAGATGATGTTTGGAGGGGCCGTTGTCAAAAACTTAAAAAAATATAAAACTTGTTTTGGAATCAAAGTTGTTAAGTAGGAAGAAAAGCAGGGGGGGCCAAAGCTCCTGTTGAGGTCCGGCTCTGATTATTTTGTGAACCAAACAAATAAATTTCATTCAATTTCTTGCCGACAAAACACGTGATCAAAGCTAATCCAATTTCATTCAAGTTTTTTTCTTCATATTTCTAGTCTTTCAACACATTCGAAAAATAGGAGAGGATGGGAAATGCATTTTTTAATTAATAAAAATGAAAATTTTATCCCTAATCATAGAGAGAGAGATTTTCTCCGTCTCACAATTAAAGATGGAATAAAAAAGTAAACTTTTACTTTTGAAAGTCGATGCTTATATTATATCAAACTAAAACAGTAATGTAGACACTTATTTTGAGATTGATGATATAATAGATACATAAACACTTATATATATATATATATATATATATATATAGAGAGAGAGAGAGAGAGAGAGAGAGAGACGAAAGAGCGTGTGAGAATATGAGTTAAAATCATAAGTGTAAGAAATGATCTGGACCCTTGATCACTTTTAATCTCACCTCCACCCCATGAATTACGTTTATCAAGGGAATTGATCTGATGCATCTCAGTGCACCACATTAGTGTTGATCAATCCTTAAAGGGTGGAGATCCTTTCTTACATTTCTCATCATAACTTCCATTCTCACCGTAACTCAACCGTGTATATATATATATATATATATATATATATATATATATATATATATATATGCGCGTGTGTGTATGTGTGTGTATACACACACACACACATGAAGGATCGTGGAAGAATAAGAGTTAAGATAAGAAACGTAAGAAGGGAACTTTTAATCTCACCTACACCCGATAAATCACGCTTGATACGAGAATTGATATAGTGCATCTCATTATTGTTGATCTTCAATTAGAATTGATTCAAAACTGAAGATCTCTTCTTACCATTCTCACTGGAACCAAATCTACACACAGAGACAAACTCTTCTTTTCACCATAATCCAACCCTATAAATATAGTGTTAGTCGTTTGCAAACTATTTGAAGGTTACGAATCTATCTTAACCGTCTTTTTTTATCAACGACTGAGAATTTTCGAATTTAAATTGATTTAAAATTTAAGAAAATTGTTGTTTTGGAATAGATTTTAAATATTTTAAATTTATATTTTAATAAACAATTAGATATATCTATTATACCTAAAAATACAAATTTATTAAAAAAAACACTTAAATAATCTTAATTGTAAGGTCTATAACCTTCTAATAGTTTGAAAAAGAAGAAATCTCTCTCTCTCTCTCTATATATATAATCGTGATTTTAATATTTTATTTTATTCTTTATCTCAGTCGATGTTATAATATGACTTTATGTGATTTTAAGAAGGCGATGATGTTTTTATTTTTGAATAAAATAAATGTTTGAAGATATCATAAAAAATTGACAAAAATATATCGATATTAATATCAAATTAACTATTTGAAAGTCTTCATTTTTGTGTGTAATTTTTTAATTCATTTTTTTATAATTTATATTTATGTACAATAACGAAGTAATTTATATTTGTTTAATAATATAATTTTTTTATAAAGATAATAATTATTTATTTTGTTGGAACTCGATAATTATTCTAATTATATTTTAGATTTTTTATATT
>NC_037529.1:66631513-66643085 GCF_001531365.2 Cynara cardunculus var. scolymus
GAATAATTTATTTTTGGTTTAATAATATAACATTTTATAAAGATAATAATTAAGTATTCTGTTATAACTCAATGATTATCCTAATTATATTTTAGATTTTATATTTAGAATGAGATGTTTATCCTGTATTTGATTGTGTTTATCTACAGTTAATTACACGAATTCAGATATAGGATGAAATAGGATAGGGATGAAATCGTTTAGGGATGAATGTGTTTAAGAATTTTTAAGAGTTTTAAGAGTTTTAGCCAAATGCTTTATAATATAGTATAGATATGAGCCTAATCAAATAAGAACTAATTAGTTTGTGTTAATTGTAAGATCCAACGTAAACCAATCATTTAAAATAATTAATATTTTTCTTAAAAGAAAATAGAAGAGTAAATTAGAAATTTGGATTGATTATTCAATTTATTAAAATTTAATATTCCAATTTACTTTAATTAGATTAATTACTTTATTATCTATATATCTATATATATATATATATATATATATATATGTATATATATGCACACACGGACCAAAATCCGGTGGCCTCCTCCTGCAAGTGATGCCCTCCTCCGGTCATCTTGTCTGACAAAGCGCCGTTTGCGGTGACCATCTCCTTTCCCCCATCCCCGCAACGAACCACCATCTACATACCTATATACAACATATGTATCATAGTGGTACTACAGTTGGTATCATAATGGTATTACAGTTGGTATTATAATGGTATTGAAGTTTACTTGATGTGCTTTGAATAGGGGTGGCAAAAAATGACCCAACCCGTTAACTCAACCCGATCCTAACCCAAAATTAGCAAGTTAGGTTGAGATTTTCAACCCATTTAAATAAATGGGTCAACCCGTCTAACTCATTTAAATAAATGGGTTATGTTGAGTTGAATTTTTCGATATGTTTTCAACCCGTTTAAAATATTATAGAATTTTATTTTATTCTTAATATTATATCTAGTATTCTAATTTTTAATTATGTTTTTTCTTAATTAAAAATCCTACCATCGTGAGACAAACTCCAAATTTCAATCGCTTCCATTACTCTTAATCATCATGAAACCTTAAGAAAACCCTTTAGTCCATTACTTCATTATCGCCTCCAAAGTCTAATCCAACTTATTTTGAACAATATATTTGTTGTGGTTGTGTTTTATTCAAACTTAAAACAATTTGTTTGAATTTGTGATTGTGTTTTATTCAAAAAAAAAATATTCTAGTCCTTTTTTTATTTAAAATTTTAAAATTAAATGGGTCAACCCATTTATTTAACAAGTTGGGTTAAGAAAATCGTAAACAGGTCAACCCACTGTCAACCCATTTAGGTAACAGGTTGGGTTGGGTTGAAAAATCTCAACCCATTTAATTAAATGGGTTGGATTGGGTTGAGATTTTCAACCTGTTTAATAAATGGGTTGAACCCGAACCCAACTCAACCTGACTCATTGCCACCCCTAGTTTTGGATATCACATTGTATGTATTTTGGGTATCACATTGTGTATCTTGGTGTATTTTAGATATCACATGGTATTCGCTGAAATAAAGTTTACCGGAGGTCGGAAGTAGGAGAGAGAGACAGAGGAGAGATAAAAAAATTTTAATACCTAAAATGCCTTTTAATTAAAAATTGAAGTCATATTACCAAAAATAGTAGTTTTTTAATTTATTCATTGATTTATGATCGAGATTGGATCTCACAGTTTAAATTATTTTTTTGATATATATATATATTCCTTAAAACCAATTTCTTTTATAAACTAAATTAAAAAGGGAAAATTAGACATTATAACATCTAGAAACAAAAGTGGGTGATGAATGTTTTCTCCTTTCGGCATCAAACGTTCACACTGAAATTTCCCATGTGCATGAAATTGCGAAAAACAAATTGAAAAAGTGATATTTATTTTATAATTTTTAAAAATCTAACAAAAAATGTTGTATTTAAGTCAAATGTGTTATAACATAAATAAAATTAAAATTAAAATAAAAGATAATTTTTAAGTACATTTGTAATAAAATGATTTAATTATTTAGTAACTTCGAAATTTATGATATCAATGAGAACTTTTATTTTAATAATTTATTTCACATGATTTTTTTTAATCTAAATAAAATTTTTAATATATTGATTTTCATATATTTGTTTAACAATATGTTTGTTTCATATGTATGTGTAAAACTTTTTTACATGTATATTTCTTTTACAAACATGCCAAAAAGTTTTATATTGTGTACAAAATACATATAAAACAACTACAATGTAAAATAAATATACGTTAATAACTACATTAAATTCAAGAAATGGATGAAAAAAATAATATGAAATAAAACATGCTTATATTTTTAAATATTTTATGATTTAGTGAGTTACAAAAAAATGTTTTTTTAAGAAAAAATATGTAAAAAAAATAAATTAAATGTTTTTGACATTATTATAATTATCTTGTAATTTGCCCATGTTAATTTTGTATTATTTTTAAACTTATCGAATAATTATATTTTATTTTGTATTATACCATGAAAGTCATTTAATCATTCTGAACTAAACGATTCAGCAACTCCAAACAGTCCTTAAATTTACAAAATATTATTTATTTTTTCTTAAAAATATGTAATAAAAAGAAAATTACAATCTACAAGTTCGTTGAAGTGATTGGCCTCTTACTTTCGGTGAGTTAAAAGGAGTCTTGATCCCTCAAATTATGCATTAAATCAATCACATGTCGACACATGTTTTCCTTTTAACCCCTCATCTTTCACCAACTATTCATTCAACCCCCTCCATTATAAATCCCACTTCAATTTTCATGCACCTTCTTCTATTTACTTCCAAGTTTTTCTAAATCAGAATCTATTCAATGATATAAAATTTCAAGATTATGTATATGATGTCACAATTACCATAATTTTCGAGATTCAATTTATATATCAAACAAAAAACTTTAAAAATCCCTCTAAATGGAATTAGGCTAAAAACATGTCAGACGACTTTACGGGTCTTTACTAGGCAACAATTCTAGATCCACCAGTACACATGTAAGGGTGTGTCTGATATACAATGTATACAGAATTAAACCAGTTGTTTATGTGATATTTAGTACATTTTAAAAAAAAGAAACAATCGCTAATAGTGATGTATAAGAAACCAAAAGTAGAGGAGAGTAACGTTTAAATTTCACATACTATATACCATCATATATACAATGGAACATAGATTGGGTGCAATAAACACTTGCACTCCTGGCTTACTAAATTGTACCCAAGTTTTAACTACCAAAAGAGAGCCTGCTGAGCTTCGTTTTCTAACCTACACACAGAAGCTACAAACTGGTCCCTTCAAAAGTATTTAATTCCAAAAAAGCCCCAAAAGAATTAAGAAAATTACAAACAACCCCCTGATAATCACAAGGGTTTAAGAGACTTTCCGGGGACGTATCTGCAACCATCCCTCTGGTGAAATCTCGCCGTTAAACTCCTACTTTTTATGCTTGCGTTGCCAAATCTTTGGCGGTTATGAAGGTTCCGTGAAACCCGTATGGAACCCTCGAAGGCAGCTTCACCGTCGCTTCTAATTCCATCGTCATTGCATTCACGATTTGAAGCTCCGATTCCCATGTTTTCTCGTCGTGAACGAAGGCCAAGATGTGGCCGTCGTCTTCGGCGTCGGAGTTGGGGTTGCTCGGAAGAAAGAGAGGCTCGCCGCCGTATTTTTCGTCGCCGTAAAAGAATTTATTGGTGTCGCCGGTGGCAAGATCGACTTTGGCGAAACCGGAAACCTTTGGCCACGGCTCGGCGATGGCGAGGTAGGCGTATTTGGATTTCCGGCCGAGGAGGTTYTTGTTCACCATYCCTGCTTCYAAATTKACRTCRTTTTCMGGTGAGATTATSKSYCGRCGASTGGATTYTCCGGTCKTKARATTMARWCGGATTTCYGATAARACGCTTTTKARTTCTTCRTYACATTCGTTGAAAATGGAGTCCGCCGGAGTCATGCAGGATCCTATCACGACGACCTCGTCGGATTCGGGTTCTTCCCAGGCGTTCCAGAGATGAAAGCAGAAACAATCTGGTACTTCGACCCATTTGATACCCGACCCGTCAGCTGCGTATTTATCGAGCACACCGAAACGTGACACTTTCTCTTTGTCATACACCACCGGCGACCCACCGGTGATCATTTCCGACATCTTGAAAACCACCTGGTGGTCTGGCACCACCACGAAATTCTCCGTGATCGCGAAATCATGAACCATAGTCGGCTTTCCCAAATCAATCGCCACGTCGTTTGATTTCTTGCCGTCAGGTGAAAACCAGAAATATTTCAGATACGGCTTCTGGATGACGTCATAGCTCAATGCAAAAAGCTCGCCGGAAACTGGGTCAAGTTTTGGGTGTGCGATCATCGTGGAGTCCAATTGGTCGTCAAAATTGTAACGTCCGGCTGTTTTCAAGTCGCCGGAAGGTGTGACACTCACGTGATAAGGCAAATCATCTTCTGACATCGCTAATAGCCGGTTGTTAAAGTAAACTAAGCCGGCGTTAGCCACACCAATGCCTTGACTATGGTCAACTAAGCCACATAAGCCACGAGCATAAAAGAGTAGCAGCTTGGCTATGCCGGAATGGCCATGGAGTTCACCGATTGCTTTCGGAAAAACCGGTTTACCAAGAGCACGTTCTTGAACAAGCCTCTGCGTCTCAGTGAACCGGCAAGCGTAGCTAGCTGAACCGTTATCGAATTTGACGGCGTAAATCATGCCGTCTCCATCGAACAAATGGTGGCCGGAGGTAGGCTCAAACAATGGGTTAGCTCCATTTCTCAAGTAAACTCCTTGAATACTTTCCGGAATTTTACCGACCACCGGTAAACAGTGACGCACCGGTTGCTCCGGTACAGGAGAAAAGTTTCCGGCGATTTGAACATTTGGGTCCGCCGTTTTCGGCAAAGGATGTTGCTTTTCTCGTGCTATCAACCCATTTTCCACGGCGTCCAATGCCATTGCTGCAACTTTCTGTAACAAGTTCCAATTTTGTTGGACCGCCGGAGAAGAAGGCATTTGAATAGCACCGGTGGAAGCTTTTCCGATGGACTGTTTCGGTAACTGAAGAATCGACGGCGTTTGAAGTGCAGAACGAATGGGATTCTGTGAAATAGGAGCAATGGGTTTGTTAGAGAAAGAGATTGAATTGGAAGAGGACTTAGCAAAGACTTGTTTGGAAGAAGACAAGAATCTGGTCCTAGGGTTATTCCAAGTAGAAGTAGAAGAAGAAGCAGCTGCCATTGAAGATGGTTGAAGCTATTTTAATGGTGGGATGGAAGGTATTTTAATGGTGGAATGAGAAGAAAGTGTGGGTTGAGTTTGAGGTTGGAAGGGGTATAAATAGTGGAGGAGGTCCACCTTAAACTGTAAAGGGTGAGACCACGTGTTGGATGGTTAGCAAAAGGCAGTGGAAGTATCAACGATTAATATTTTTAGCAAAATAATAATTATATATTGTATTAATTAATTAGTATTATTTTTGGAGGCAGGTGGGTCATCACAACAATTTTGGTTTATCAGGTATATTCTTTTATATACTTTTTAAAGTGTCGATAAATAAATATTGTTTGTGGTAACTGTGAGAACCAATATTAACCACAAATCAATTATAATTCATACTAAAGAAACCTTGAAACTATGTTATATGCCTTTTTTTCCCCCTTAACTGTGGGGCTTATAGAGCAGCTTACACACAATTCTATTAATCTTAGGGATTATGGAAAACAGTAAAAAAATCTCGAATGATATTGTAGGACTCAAATTGATTCCCTATATAAAGAATCCTTAAAGATCCAAAGCTTATTACCAATTGAACTAAACCCACAAGATTAATATACTTATAAGTAAGAGATATAATCTTTTTATTAAAAGTTTCGACATTAGTTTAATTTATGTGTGTGTATATATATGTATACATATACATATCCACATATCTGTAGATATACATATCTAGAGATTGGTTATTATACAACCCTTAACATTTGTACAATCAATACAACCAAATCTCAACCGTCCATTTCATTTGATTAATATGTGACTTCATAGAAGTTTTTATTATTTCCTAATATAAGGTTTCGATCATAATTAATGAACCATATTCATCTTCCATAAATATTCAAATCATAATAAATGAACTCTCATCATTTCCATAAATATCTCAATTTATTGGGTTGCATTGGTTGTACAAATGCGACGGGTTGTATTTGAAACAAACTCTACATATCTATACATATATATATATATATATAGAGAGAGAGAGAGAAACGTTCAAATAAAAACCGTCTCAATTATATATATATATATAATCTTATATCATCAATAAGGGTAAAAGTGTAAAAGATTATTTTAGTTTATTTAAGGAAATAAAAAAAATATTAAAAATATAATCTTACATCATGCACCAGTTTCATACACTTCAATGATGAAATTTTTTCATTGCAAAACGCATACATTATGCACATGTTTCATCCTCACATTCATGCTAATGATACAACTAAATCTTAAATGAATCGGGTAACTATGCAAATGTTCCACTACTCATCGTATGCGTTAACATCATGAACCATTTTTATCTACACGAAACTTGTTTCATCATCATATTATTTGTAGACGAACCACAAACATTATGAAGAAGTTTCATTTTCACATTCCCCAACTATATGGATCAATTAAACCACAAATGAATCTGAGTCATCAAGCAAGTATTCCACCACTCATTGTTAATCCCATGTCATGAACCAATTTCATCTACACGAAACTTGTTTCATCATCATATTACTTGCTGACGAACCACAAACATTATGAAAAAGTTTCATTTTCACATTCCCCAATTATATGGATCAACTAAACCACAAATGAATCGGGGTCACCAAGCAAGTATTCCACCACTCATTATTAATCCCATGTCATGAACTTGTTTCATCATCACGAAACTTGTTTCATCATCATATTACTTGCTAACGAACCACAAACATTGTGAACAAGTTTCATTTTCACATTCCCCAACTATGTGGATCAACTAAACCACAAATGAATCGGGGTCACCAAGCAAGTATTCCACCATTCATTGTTAATCCCATGTCATGAACTAGTTTCATGATGATGAAACCTGTTTCATCATGATGAAACATGTTTCATTATTTTAAATTTTTTTCATCAACCACAATGTTTTTGAATGAATTCAATCACGAACTTACAATCTCCAATGATCACAATCCAGATTCACTTGGATTACATTGTATTTACTTTTAATTTTTATTATCATAATATAATTACATATTTAAAAATTACCATTTTTAAGAATTTCATTATTACTTTTCCATAATTAATATTCCWTAATCATTTCCATATTTAATAGAAATAACTTAAATGACCGAAATACCCTTAATAATTAAATTTAATTAAAAAATAATAGAATTTTCCTATTGTTTGAAATTGGTTTACACGGTTTCTTAGAATTGCACGGTTTTCAATTGAACGTGCCCCTATATATATATATATATATATATATATATATGGTTGGGTTCATGTGAGACCTAGAGTTTTTCGTGAGATCCGTAAGACCAATTTATGTTAATTGATCAACTTTATAAGCTAATGATCTAATGACCTAAATTTACACGGTGACAATTTTGTGATTATTGAGAAGTCTCGTGGCAAATTAGTGATTATGAATGTTCAGATTGTAGGTCTAATCCAAAAACTGATAATTGGTCTTACGGATCTCACGAAAAACCTTTGGTCTCACATGATCCCAAGTCTATATATACATGTGTGTGTATACATATACATATCCATATACATATCTAGAGGAGGTGTATTTTACTAACCATCCATTTCATACAAACCTTAAAAACTAATTACATCCATCCATTTTTTTTGATGAAAATGCCAAGATTGAAACAAACTAAATAAGTAAAATAAACAATTAAAAGTAAAAAAGAAATTATATTGGAGATACGAAAGGGCAAAACGGAGAAAACATGTTATATGAATTTGTTTCATTACATCTGTTATACATATGAACCTGATGCAATCATATATGATCCATGAACCTATTTCATTATAGCTGTTATACATATGAATCTGTTTCATTACAAACTATTATACATACCTATGAATATAAACTTGTTTTATTATAACTGTTATACATATGAACCTGATGCAATCATATATGACATTGTTTCATTAAACAGTTTGAGTCTGTTTAATTAGAGATTACACCTATTTCATTGATGTTAATAAATATCTATTAAAAACTTACCAATTTCAAGATTATTATAAAAAAATTGATTGATCATTTCCTCAAAAACCACTAATTTATATAATATTATCGATTTAGACACAATTAAAATATTATTAGAATTATCAAATTATAAAGTCAAAGAACAATCATACCCTTATGAATTAAAAATAAAGAAAATTAAATGAAATTATGTTATTGGTTGATGCTAGTTTGTACAAATGAGAACGATTTGTATTTGATCGCTCCTCTAAATATCTATATATCTACATATACATATCTACACACACACACACACACACACACACACACATATATATATATATATATATAGAGAGAGAGAGAGAGAGAGAGAGAATACGTTTCAAATGCAACCCATCACATTTCTACAAACAATGCAACCCAATCAATTAAGATATTTATAAAAATAATGATAGTTCATTTATTATGATTTGTATATTTATAGAAAATTACTATGGTTCATTAATTATGATCAATACTTTATATTATAAAACAATAAAAACTTTTATGAAATCACATATTTATCAAATTAAATGAACGATTGATATTGAATTATATTGATTGTACAAATTTAAAAGTTGTATAATAACTTACATCTACATAAATCTACATATACATATATATGTATATATATATATATATGTATATGTATATGTATATGTATATGTATATGTATATATATGTATATGTATATATATATGTATATATATATATATATGTATATATATGTATATGTATATATATATATATGTATATATATATGTATATGTATATATATATATATGTATATGTATATATATATATGTATATGTATATATATATATATGTATATGTATATATATATGTATATATATATATATATATATATATATGTATATATATATATATATGTATATATATGTATATGTATATATATATATGTATATGTATATATATATGTATATATATGTATATATATATATATAGGGTCAGGTTCACGTGAGACCAGCCTGTTTTCGTGAGACCCGTGAGACCACATTTTTACACGTAAACTTCACAGCAAAAATGCTGTGAAAGTTTAAAAAAAGTCGAACCTTCACAGCAAAAACACCGTGAAGGTTTTAAAAAGTTACCTTCACAGCATTTTGCTATGAAGTTTCAAGTGTAAAATGCTGGTCTCACGGGTCTCACGAAAACAGGCTGTTCTCACATGATCCCAAGTCTATATATGTATATATATATATATATATATATATATATAGAAAGGGATAGAAGTGGGAAAGAAAAATAGTAGAAAAAGAATAGAAGGAAAGAGATGTAAGTTGTAGTGGTAGTTAGAGGGATTGTGACGTTAAAAAGTTGGTGTTATTTGTGAAACACGTCTAAAGCCTAAATTCCGCGTTTAAACCGCTAATCACTTCTTTTTTAAATAGAAAAACCGGTCCGTGTCGGTTCATTTTCTTCCACTTTAACCGGAACCGGAGTCATCACTCGCCAACACGTTTCTCTCTCTCCCTTTCAGGAAATTTAAATATATGTGGACCAATTATATCCAAGTTAAAGATTCTTTTCATTTTTTATTTATTTCTAAATATTATTTTTTTTATATTGATATTTTTTAAGTGCATCTCCACCCAATTTTTCAAAATAGAAGACCATAACAAGTAAAAAAATTCAAATAAATTCTATATTCATCTCTAACAGTTTTTTCATTTTAAAAATTAATTATAATTATTTAAATATTCAATACAATTCATAAAATATTATTTTTCTTTAAGTAAATGATGACGAATTTTTATGTTTCTCAAAAAAAAAACTTCCTGATAGATCGCCGTAAGACAGGAGTCAAGGGGTTGCCCCTTCCGAGGTCCAACTACTTTTTATGCTTGCGTTTGCCAAATCTTTGACGTTTATAAACGTTCATACGGGTTTTAAAAAGATGTTTACTTAGAAATTACAGGTTTTGAGAAGATCTTGAAAAATTTCCGAAGGTTGGAAATCTTCTTGAAGTTGTTCTTAAACATAATGCTCGTAACTGGCCATCTCTTTCATAAATATGTAAACGGATGATTTGGTATATACACACACACACACACACACACACGAGTTTATACTTTAATTAGTGTATGAAATTTCTCTATTATCCCATTAATAATTTCGTGTTAACCTTCTAAAGGTGAAATATAGTATTTTGAAAGTAATTTCCAATACACGATCCATGAATTTATCCAAGTTCCTACTAACCACAAAACCCAAATTCCCCAACACCGGTTAAGCCTTAGGAGGATGTAGTGGAAAATCTAATCTATCCTGAATTCAAATCCAAGCACTGTCAAAGTTCTTTTGGTCATAGAAGTTCACCTGTAATGACTCCAAATAATTCATGGTCGTTTTAAAGATCAGTCAGCGCGATAACTGACATCGAAAACCCACCGTTACAAAAAAAAAATACATAGAGTTTTTTAATATATAAAAAATGGGACACATGAATATGGACATATGGTAATAAAGAGTAGGTGGAAAAATCCAAAGTTGTATGCTACTTTCATTACTTGGATACAATTTAAAATTAAACAAATTCTTCAAATTTATTTTGAAATATTTGATTATAATGTTGAAAAAAACATAATAAAATGTATTTTACAAGATAAAAAACAAATATATAATAAAAATAAAAATAAAAATGAAACAATATATTTATAAAGTAAGCAATATTGGAAGGTCCAATAATGGGGATAACGACCATGTTATTTGTTAAATTTAATAATTTATGGTTATTAAAAAATAATTAAAATTGGTGGTTAGTTGCTAATGTCATGGCTGATGAATCATTGCATTTGTTTATTTATTTATTTATTTATTTATTTATTTATATTTAATTAATTAAGGTGGGGGATGATTCGATAAAGATCATCTTCGTTTATCATATCCAATCCTTAGATTAAATTATTAATATGTAATTTCTTTCTAAATAAATACTGTTTCCAAATAAACTCCAATTTATATTTTGTGAAATAATTTCAAAATGAAGGATAAAAAAGTACACGTGTCAGCTAGGAAAGTGATGTGCATAAATCTCCAATCTGCGTGCTCCTGCTTTATTTATGAATTCTTTACTTTTTAAGAAATATACAAAAAAAAAATTCAGTTTTTATAATATTTTTATTTTACATATTTTATAAATTATAGAAATATAAAATGTAGTTGTGTATCTATACTATATTATAAAGCATTTGGCTAAAATTCTTAAAAACTCTTAAAACTCTTAAACTCTTAAAAACTCTTAAAC
>NC_037529.1:66647590-66654780 GCF_001531365.2 Cynara cardunculus var. scolymus
ACCATTTAAAATATATATAATATATATATATATATATATATAATATTATGTATATATATATATACCAAACTTACCTGAAATAACTACCAGCTGCATGACAATGGACCGACCTACACACCCTACATGTATTTTATTATTTATTTATTTAATTAATAAATAATAATAATAGTACAACTTACATTTAATATGAAATCCCTTTAATTTCTTTTAAGAAAGGAAGACTACAAGATTCAAGAAACCAACACTTTTATGTCCCCATTCTTGGAATGACTTCTAAAATAAAAAACGTTAAGATCAAATCCAATAATCTATTTTGGCCGGTCACGGCTTAATTAATTGCATCGTTAAAGACAATATCTTCGTATTAATTGAAAGATATGATCGTAGAAAGTGTTTAAGTCCAAGTTACACTTAGCTTTCGATGTATATACATATATACATATATATATGTGTATATGTATGTATGTATGTATGTATGTATATATATATAGACGTGTTGGGGAGGGTTTTATGATGATGTCCTAGAGATAAGGTAATAAGGCCCATATGTCTTTGAGAAGGCACATGGAAAGGCCATTCATTATTGTAAGGTGGTTTTGGCAGTTTTGAAACCAGTATGTACGTGGGGTCTCCTCTTTTCATCTTTTCTACTTGGCTTAGTTAGCAATCGATCGGAAACGGAGGTGGTGGTGCAAACGCCTCATAAAGATGAAAGGGATTGTGACCTCGAAATTACATAGGCTATGACGTTGTATAGATATCGATGGTCGATTTCTTATCTGTTAAGTTAACTGTCATGCAAAATACAGAAATAAATCGTATCATGTAAATAAACTCGTTTTGGAATTTGATAACTGCTTAATAACTGAGTTTGATGATGAAAATACTTTGAATAAAATAAATAAAAATGTTATCTTGTTTTATGAATATAAAAATAGATATTTAACTTATATAAGATGCATGCATGTTGTTTAATAAATAGAATTAACAATTCAATTAATGATTTATTTTATTTTATTTTTGAAAAAAACTTTAATAATTTATGCTTACGTGTTACTTCAGGTATTGGACCAGATGGCATAACTGGATGGATGCCAAGTGTACAATCGTGTTTCCTCGAAGAGAAAGAAAAAACCAAATTCGATCAACTTCGTAAAGCATTTTTTACATGCATGATTGTAGGCATAAAAACCAAGTCTACAGTAATCATGGATGATGAAGTGGACCCAATCACCCAATCATGTCCTGATTTTTTGACACGTAGAACTGCTGACGTGGAACTCCATTGTTGAGCATTTGCCACTTGGACGTCCACCCTCTTTCCCTTTATACGTTTGTAGTCGTCTTTTTACTCTTTAGAATATTCATAATTTTTTATTTAATTTATTAAATAATAACAAATATGATATTTAAAATAAAATAAAAAAAACAAGTGAAAACTCATTTTTATTAAATTAAAAAAAAATAGAATATCTTGTAAAATATAATTGTGCAAATGTAGTTCAAAGGGAAAATTGCATTTATTCTTGTCTTGGGACCTACTTGTCTTTGACCCATACATGCTTGGGTGGGAGTTGACTCTAAAAGACTAGCTTTTTTATTTTTAAAATAAAATATCTTTTTCTCTAGATATTATCCTTTTAAAAATAATTACTATTTAAGGCCCGTTTATTATTAGTTTAATGGTTTTAACGGCTCGTGTAGCTTATTCGGTAAATTATACAAAAGTGTTTGGTTATGTCTTATTTAGAATGACACTAACTTATTCGTTAAGCTCATTTACCTTTCATGTATCTGATAAGCCATCAAAATGACCCCGCATACCCTTTTAAACATCAACGCCTTTTGTTCAATCCCTCAGAGCAACACCTTCTCGATCTACTACTCCCTTCCCTTCCTCCCCATCCCCCTCTTTCATCTGCGCTCGACCCTTCTCGATCTACTCCAACCCTTCTCCGACTAGTATTCTCTGTTATATGAATCTCAGGCAACTGTTCTCTGTTACATCTCCTCATTTTGACGACCCTTCGAAGAACATACAATACCAAATAAAACCGACCAATGTACTATGTCAAAATCAACCAATGTTATTTCGTTCTTCTGGCTATCATTTATTCTACTTTCTACGTTCTTGTTGTTCTTGGTGAGAGATTTGTAAGAGTCGAGACCACGGCAGGTACGATGTTTCAAAGGAGCAAACTGTTTTGTGGGATTTGGGATTCCAAACTCCAGGAAAAATATTTGTTATTTTGTAAGAAATTTTGCTTTTGAGATGAAACTTGATGGGTTAACTTGGTATGTAACTTTAGGACTTACAACATAATGTACATAAGATGCTTGAAGAAATGACTTTGAGAAATATGGTTATAGTTGGGTATAGTTGAGTTCAATGAAAAAGGCAAATAAATGGGTAAAATAGTCATTTACATCGATTAGACAGTTTATTCAGCACAATAAATAACCAACAATTTAGCCTAATTCATGTAGATAACTTAATTAAAACAAACCAAACAAGCCATTAGTCTTTTCATAACTCTTAATTAGCAACATAGTTCCTTTTAATATAATGATATTTTAGTTTTTCTTTAATTAATTTTGACTTAAATCAAATATTAAAGTTATTTTTTAATTTAGTAAACCATATTTGAAACTCATATTTTCTTGGTTCAATAAAGATAGAAAAATCTAAAATAATCTATAATAATAAAAAATGATATAAAGATATTAATAATCTTAATTAACCATATTTGAAACTCATATTCTCTTTATATCAATAGGACGCGACAACCCAAATCCTCGCATCATAAGGATGTGATAACTCAAGATCATTGCATCATAAGGTGATAATAAAACCCCATGATCAAGAAGATCATCATTTCCAAAAAAAGATTATGTCACGCTTATTTCAATATATCTAATCCTTGATTATGTCACCCTTATTACAAATTTACCTAGCTCCTAATTATGGGACTTTTATTACAAATTTACCTAGCTTCTAATTATGTCACCCTTATTTCAAATTTACCAAACTCCTTGATATGTCACATTTATTTCAACACATGATATAATCATGATAAAACCACCATTTTGTCAATAATGACATCAAAACAGTTTTATAACAGTAACTCGTATAAAGAACCATACGGTTCTATACCCAGTCTCACCATCATGCTCAAATAGCATCCAAAAACAGTTTTATCATCATTTCCATGTAAGAACCATACGATTCAAATTTCAAATACCAAATAAAAAAAAGTTGATAATTTAATCTCATCTTATTTTCATGTAGATGAAGATGAATTAACACAACAATAAGATTTCAAATAGAAATCACAAAATCAACTTTTCTTTCTCTCCCTTAAAAGTCTGTTTGTTTTTCACCCAAGAAAACACACACATAAAAAAGTTTTCTTATTGTTCTTATTTACCTTTTTCACATCTCAATGAGATAATAGACAATTATCTTATAATAATAATATTTTAAAATAATAAGGTAGTGGGAGTTTAAAACATTTTAAGCATATTAACACATTAAACCCCCACCTACCATCTCCTTTAAAAAACAACCCCAATCAATATAACCGAATAACCCGGTTATCACATTATCCACCCCTCAAAATAATTATGTCCCGGAATTCAATTAATCAAACAACCATGGATATCCTGATCTATTTTCTAACTCTAGTTCCCAAGTAGCCTCTTGCCTTTTTATGAAATCGCCATTGTACATTTACCAGCTAATCTATTTATTTCTTAACACTTTAGTCTTCCGATCAGTTACGGCTTCTTGAGTTTCCACAAAACTTAACTTTTTATAGATGTAAATATTTTTTTGGTTCAAAAATGTTTAGGGACTTGATTGTTTAAAATATGAAAGTCTATTGGTTTTTTTTCCAGACTTTTTCTATTATTTTACCACATTAACTAGTTGTATAGGTCATAAGGATGTATTTAACAGGTTTTAGAAGGTCTAAGGAGTATTTAATAGATTTTGGAATGTCTAAGGACTTATTTGTTCCAAAAAGTTGTTCAAAAACTTAATCATTCCAAACATTAAAGCCCACTGGGTTGTTTTAGACTTTTCCTATGAAAAAAGTATACAATAAAAATTTCACCTAAGGTCTGTTTGGTTTGCAAAATGATTTTTGGGGGATTCGGATTTCATATAGGGATTTGGAATTAGAAGATTTGGATTTGGAATTAGAATTAGAAGATTTGGATTTGAATGAATTTGAAATAATTGGTATATTTGGTTTGTAGGATTTGAAAATGAATTAAATTCCATTATTTATAAATAATTTATACAAAAAATTATAAACAATTAAATTACATTTTTATTAATCGATTATTATAAAATAAAATATTTTTTTAACATTTTTTAAAATCTTATCTCATACAATCCTACAAAATCTCATGAAAGCTCGAGCATCCCCTAAGGATTTCAAAATCCTATGTTAATAGGATTTCAAAATCCTATGTTAATAGGATTTCAATTAAATCACAGGATTTCAAATCCGGATAACGCAACAAACCATACATGTGATTGAAATGGATTTGAAATTTAAATCTCTCCAAATCCATTACATTTTTGCAAACCAAACGAGACCTTAATGCTTTAAAATCCATTTTTCACAAAATATTTTAGTATAATAAGAAAAGTTTCAAATTACTGAATAATATTAAGATGAATTTTTGTTCTAATATTAATTTTTATTTTTATTTTACTTTATTAATTATAGATATCTCAACAAAATGAAATTTTCAATCGAACTCTATAACAGAAGTTTAGAATGACGTCACTTTCCATTTTTAATTTATAAAATATAAATTTTTTCATTATCTATAGATAGCTATATAAATCTAATATATAGATATTATAATATTATAGAATGATGAAAAAATATATATAATCTATTAATTTACATGTCTATACTTATATTATAAAACATTTGACAAAAACTTTTAAAAATAATTTTTATGCATAAAATACTGTTTTTTGATGCATATTACTTAATTCAAGATTACAAGTAAAATGTGCGTGCGTACATTTTATTAAAGCTCCATGTTTAAATTCGTGTAACTAACTACAAATAAATATAATCAAATACGTGATAAACATCATTTTAAATATAAAAAATTTAAACATAATTAAGATAATCAACAGAATATTTAATTATTATCTTAAAAACTTATTATATTAAACAAAAAATAAATTAGTTCATTTTTAAACTTCAATTAAATTATAATAAAAAATAAATTACAGAAATTACACAAAAATGAACTTTTAAAAAGTTATTTTGATATATCCCTTTCTTTTTCAAAATTTTATAATATTTTTAAATTTATATTTCATTTAAAAATAAAAATCAAAACCACATAAAATCGCATTATAACATCGATAGAGCCAAAATATAGAACGAAACATTAAAATCAAGATATATCTTGTTGCATTATGCGAGTATCCTTCTAGTATATATATATATATTTGATAATATGAAAAACATTTAAAATATAAATATAATTTTATACTTTAATTAAAGATACAACATCATAAAAATATTAATTTTAATAAAAAGTAACACTAAATGTCTGTTTGGTTTAATAAATGCTTTTGAGAGATTTAGATTTCATGGAAACATTTGAAATGTAGAGAATCTGAAATTGGAAGGATTTGAAATCTCTATGTAATATACAGTAACAGAAATCAACCGTAATCTTGATTCAACCAGATATGTTAAACCAAGTAGGAATTTAGTTGGTGAACTTCAATTGAACGCATCTCATAATTTAGTTAAACATAATATTAGAATTCATGACGGAATCTTGAAATATATGTATAGAGTTATCTACCTCATCATCAATCCAATTTTTCAATCGTATATTTTATATTTAAATGTATCTGATAAACAATCCAACCATAATACTAAAACAAGAAATATATACTTTATTTTTGATGGGTAATTAAATAAATGTATTTATTTATTTAAAAAATTAAACTTATTATAAAACAAAATAGAAAAACTTGTAAAATATTATAAGAAACAAAAAATACACAAATTTTGTAAATCTATTTTTTATTTATATATTTTTCAATTACAATGTATACGTTGCATAAATGTGGATTATAAACTAATAAATAAAATAAAATGGTAAAAAAAAACACAAAAACTAATACAAGAACTCGAGTTTTTGTTCAACCATCTGTGTTTTTATATATAAAAACCTGTGATTTTACAAGAATCCAGTGAAGATTTTATAAGAACCTCGACAGAAATCTCAACAAGAACCTCCATTATGGATGTTCTAACATGTAGACGGATTGAATATCAGTTATTATAAAGATAGTAAAAAATAAAAGAAAAAATGAAATAGTTAAACATGATTAAAGTTGAGGGAGGAAATGCAAAGGGGGCAGGGGGCCTGATCCTGATGGAACAAGAGCTGAGGGAGTAGCAGATGGGCATATCGATGGATCACTTCATTCTGAATTCAAGTACAATTAGGGTTTGGTTTGTTGGTCATCTGGAGTTTGCATGTGCATGGAGTAAGGTAAAGCTTATCCAATTCCTATGCCAACCATTGCTTTTAGTTACAGTTGTTGCAAGTACTACTGGTTTTTCAGTTTTCTGTCTACTTCTCGTTCGTACAAACTAGCTTTGGCTTTGTTTGGGTAACAATGGCATCTTACATACGGAGGTGTATATGGACCATGTTCGATTCGTTACAAGTCGTTCATCGTCATGATACATGTTTAACCCAATACGACCTTCATTTCTGTATATATATATATATATATATATATATATGAGTTACGTACACCTATAGTTTACACAAACGAGGACAATCGCATGCAAGTGATCGTCATATGCGTTGGTTTTACGATCATGATCATTGTTTGTTTCGATAAGTCTTCGAAAGAAACGAACGTGATGATATTAATTGTATAGAGAGATTGGTCCAGGCTAGTTATATATATATATATAGAGAGAGAGGTTGGTTCAAATAGAAACCAATCATATGGTACAAACTATGGAAACCGATCTTGACCAATCACATTTTTTCTTCACTTTAGGTTCAAATCTAAATTATAAATTAATGATAAGGGTAATTTGGTAATTCAACCTTTTTGTAACCCCCAATAATTAATTGGGAGTTACAAATCTTAAAAGATACATCTAATTGTTCATGAG
>NC_037529.1:66655345-66658766 GCF_001531365.2 Cynara cardunculus var. scolymus
CCAATTAATTTAATGATTAATTGATTATTTTTTAATACTCATTTAATAATGACCGTTTGACCAATTTACCCTTTGAACAATTGTTCATATACATATCAATTAATACATTAATTAAATTATTGTTTATTTAATCTCATTTAATAATAATCGTTTGATGATAAAATGAACGATCAAGATCGGTTCACAAAGTTTGTACCATATAGTTGGTTTCTATTTGAACCAACCCCTATATAGATAAAGAGAGAGAGAGAGAGGTGAGTTATTATGCAACATTTTACATTTGTAAATCAATACAACTCAATCTCAACCGTCCATTTGATTTGATAAATATATGATTTCATAATAGGTTTGATTGTTTTCTAATATAAAATATTGATCATAATTAATGAACTTTAGTCATCTTCCATAAATATTCAAATCATAATAAATGGACTCTCATCATTTCCATAAATATTTAAATTAATTGGGTTGCATTGGTTGTACAAATGTTATAGGTTGCATTTGAAACATCCTATATATATATATATATATGTGTGTGTGTGTGTGTGTGTGTGTATGTATGTGTGTGAGAGAGAGAGAGTTATTATGCAACTCTTTTACAGTTGTACAATCAATACAATTCAATATCAACCGTCCATTTAATTTGACGAGTATATGATTTCATAAAAGTTTTGATCGTTTTCTCAAGATCACATAAAACCTATTATATCGATAAAGACAAAGAATAAAACGAAACATTAAAATCGAAATGTATCTCACTGCATTAAACAAGTACCTTTTTAGTATATTATAAAGTATTTGATAAAAAAAATACTTTTAAAAACCATTTTTATGCACCAAGTAACGTTTACTAATACATATCACTTAAAATTGAATATTATAAGTATATTATCAAGATGTATCATATTGCATTGCACAAGTATCCTTCTAATTAAATCACTAATTCAAATAATTAATAACTTGTACACATATATGCTCGGTTTTCACTTTCCACCCTATATAGAGCAACTCTCAATGCACCAATATTGTTAATGAGATCATTTTCCAATAGTCAAACAACGTGTTACCAAATTAATTAAACACCGAAAAAGAAAGAAATGGACCAATGGTCACATATCATCATCCATCAAGTCAAACATAACGTGTGGGCACTCGAATTGACTTCGTAAAGGCTCCACTACTAATATTACAATGCCATGGAACGGTTGTGGGGATCTTCTTGATATTTTGTAAACCTATCGAAAATATTCAAATTTTTGCAGGTTTTATCATAAAACAGTAAAAGAGGATCATGTATATATCCGATTGAATGTTGAATAGTTATATCATCCTAAAACCAATCGTATTATGCATATATACATACATATATACACATATATACATACATATATATACATATATATATATATATATATGTGTGTGTGTGTGTATGGTGGGATGGTTAGTTTGATGGGGCCGATTAGTGGTAGTTTGGTGCCACGTGGAGGTAAGAGGATGATGGTTGAGTGAGGGTCGCATATGTTTTGGGTGGGAGTTGACTCCCAAAAGGAGATGGTCATCATGCATATATATCCCATTGACTAGCATTCCACAGAACACGACGTCGTTTTGCTTTTTCATTGGAGAACATATTGTCTTTTAATTTAATGTTTTTCTTTAAAGACATGAAAAAAACAATGTGACCAAAAAATTTAATATTCATTAAATGAATTAAAGAGTCCTCAGAAAAGGACACATAAATAATTTGGGTAATAAAATATTTATTTAAAATTTAATTTAATTAATATAATATATAGAAAATTGAATTTTATTTTAGAAAAGTAAAAAGTAATATTAAAATTGGAAAACTTGAAAATACGAAATTAAAAATTAATAAATGTTTGATAGGAAAACACGTTGTCTTTTGATTGGAACATATGATTGATTAAGACATTTATGTCATGGATAACGGGGATTAAAATCAGAAAATCTTCAAATACATAACTGTATAATTCAAGTTGAAAGTCAACCTTGTTTATCTTAATTTGTTTAGGGTTTTTTTTTATCTTATCTGTATAATCTTTTAAAAAAAATGAAGTTCTAGATTTATCAGATATCACAAGATGAATGAAGAAAGTAAGGCAATTATACTTATTTTTCAAACCTACTCTGAAGTAAAACCAATGAGTTGTTGGTTGATAATACAATCAAGACATTTTGCATGCTGAAACCGTCCACTTTTCATAGATGGATTCATTGAACCTAGTTGAAAGCGATCGATTGATTTGGTCATCACTTATGTCTGTCTTATTTTGAATAAATGTAACATGGTATCTTTTATGTTAAAAACTTGCATTCTTAAAATCTAAACTGATAACTTAACATACTGCAACTAAATTTAAGTTCAATTTGGTTTATATTAAAATTAACTAGAAGGGTTTTAGTGCAATGCAGCGATATACATCTTGATTTTAATATTTTATTTTATTCTTTATCTCAGTCGATGTTATAATATGGTCTTATGTGATTTTAAAAAATCGATGATGTTTTTATTTTTAAATAAAATATGAATTTGAATRTATCATAAAAATTTGACAAAAATATATTGAAATTAGTATCAAATTAACTATTTAAAATTTCTCATTTTTTGTGTAATTTTTAATTCAATTTTTTTATTATAATTTAATTCAGATTTAGTAACAAAGTAATTTATATTTGGTTTGATAATATAATTTTCTTATAAAAATAATAATTAATTATTTTGTTAAAACTCGATAATTATCCTAATTATATTTTAGATTTTTTATATTATAAAATGAGATGTTTATTCTTTATTTGATTATGTTTATCCAGAATTAGTTACACGGATTCAAACATTGAGCTTTAATAAATTGTACTTATGCATAATTACTTGTAATTTTGAATTTTAAGTAATATGCATCAATATACAATATTTTATGTATAAAAAAATATTTTTAAAAGTTTTTATCAAATGTTTTATAATATAGTATAGATATACAACACATTCTCGATAACAATAAATGCGAAATAAATTGAACACTTAAATTTATTTATTATTTTATTTATGGGAAAAGTACAATAAAAACCAATGCACTTTCTTGTTTGGAATGATTAAGTCCTTAGACTTTTTTTTGGAACAAATAAGTTCTTGGACATTCCAAAACATGTTAAATAAGTCATTGGACAATTTTTTGGAACAAATAAGTCCTTGGACATTCCAAAACATGTTAAATAAGTCATTGGACAATTTTTGGAACAAATAAGTCCTTGGACATTCCAAAATATGTTAAATAAGTCATTGGACAATTTTTGGAATAAATAAGTCCTTGGACATTCCAAAAAATATTAAATAATTCCTTGGACAATTTTTAGAACAAATAAGTCCTTGAACAATCCAAAACATGTTAAATAACTTCTTGAA
>NC_037529.1:66659361-66688041 GCF_001531365.2 Cynara cardunculus var. scolymus
CAAGGACTTATTTAACATGTTTTGGAATGTCCAATGACTTATTTGTTCCAAAAAAAGTCCAAAGACTTAATCATTCAAAACAAGAAAGTCCATTAGTTTTTATTGTATTTTCCCCTTTATTTATATACTACATGTTTTCAACAAATTATAATCAATAAAAAATAATAAATCATGACTTTTGATATATTAATAAATTAATATTTATATTTTTAATTCTTTTATATATAGTTGATAAGATGGCATATATCATGGAAATTTCTTTCTTCCCTTAGCGAGTAGCGACCACGTGAAATGTATTTCTGTTATAAAAGTAAGAGGAAATTACAATTTTGGTCCATCAGGTTTGTAGAAAATAACACTTTTTGTATCTGTAATTTTGAAATTCTATATTGGTCATTATAGTTTGTAAGAATGTTTGAATTTGATCATTTTCTTAACGACTGTTGAAAATTCCGTTAAGCAAGAGGTGTTTTTGTCATTTTATCGAATTGTTTGTCTTTATCGAGTCAAAAAACCACAGGTTCCAAAATAAAAAGAAAATTAATTTTGATTGGATATATGACAAAAATCAAAAAAATTAACAAAAATGCCTCTCATTTCAAACGGTCGCTATAGAGAGGAAATAAATCCCAACATTTTTACCAACCATAATGACCGTTTTATAATTTTGAAACTACATAGACGAAAACTATTATTTTCAACAAACTACAGGGAACTTGTAATTTACTCTAAGATTTATGGAGTTGACGAAAAGGACTTGATTTGGCCCTACCTAACTTCTTCCACGCGTCATGGTTTCATAGGATATTTTGTAAGTGGAATTTTACCTTTATGCTGAAAGAAACAGGAGATCATGACAGGTGATACATCGGACGGCTGAAAATGAAGTTGGAGGGGATGAATGGTGGATAGAGGTGAAACGTGGTGGTCAGATAGGATATGGAGGTGGGGGCGTCAAGGTGTTTGATAGTCCACTGAAGGAAACGCGTGGGAGCCACCAGACTAAAGGGAAAAGTTTGGAGGCACCATCAATGCACCAACGATGGTGTAACACGTATAACCTCTTTATGGAATGTCCATGCACCTGATATTTTTGGTAAACCTGAAATCAAGATCATTATCATTTCCATTTCAATCCATTATAAATAATTAATTGATATTTTAGTTATTGTAATAAGATAATTGTTATTAATTAAATTATTATTATTTTTAAATAAATTACATCAACCATACATGTGTCTTTGTTTAAACTCTATTAATTTGTTATTACAGTTTTAAAATTACATCAGATACTCACAGTTTTAATTTCTGTTTTTGGTAATTATGGGTTTTGATATGTACTGATTAATCACACAGATGACTATGAATGATCTGGAGTGATCATAAGTAAATCTCCATGATCACAAGGGTTTTCTAACAGCGCTTAGGGTTTTAACCTTGTCTTCACTTTTTCTCTGCTTCTAATGTTCGTTAGGTCCATTATTAAAAAAGACTATGTGATAACTCTTATTTTTAAGAGTTATTTCTTATTTATTTCCTCCATTTTTGCTATTTTTAAATACCTAATTTTCTTGTTTTTGTCTTTTATTCCAAAAAGTTTTAAAAAGATGTTGAAACACAATAGAAGAGGTATTATTCCAAAAATATGTATTTTTCTGACAGCTATGCCCACTGTGGCACCACTGTGGGAAGTCTTCCAGCCTTGCTAAAGCTTCTTGGGAAACGTGCAGCTTAAAGATTCCTCCAGATATTTTTCCTCCAGCTGTTATGAGCTGTCTTCCTTTTTGTATTTTAGTTTCTTTTGTATTTTCTTTTTTTTAGTACTAATTACCCTTGGGTAATGATTGGGTGTCCTTCACCCCCTCTTCTCTTCCCTATATAAAGAAGCTTGGGAGAGCCCTTTTGAAGTGTGTCAACTTGTGCCAACTAGTGCCAAGAACCATTTGGGAGGTGCCAAACATCATCTTTTGTTACTCTTTAATATGTTTCATTACTCTCTAATTAATATTATAAATGTTTTTTAATTTTATGTCTTTAAATTTATGTCTTTAATTTCTTGTCTTTAATTTTATATCTTTCATTTCTTGTCTTTAATTTCTAGTATTTTACTTCTTTGTACTCGTAATTTAGTTTTACATTAATGCAATTTATATTTCAGTATTATTTTATGTCTTTAATTATGTCTAGCTAAATTACTTGTATGGGTGTAGGTGTGAGTTTAACTTAGGATGTTTTCTAATATTTGGGTGTTTTTATCTTTTATCACTTTGTAACTTGGTCACTTAAGACGATGCTTAAAATGCGGATAAGCTGATCACTTTGAAGTGTTAATATTAGATCTTAGACCCAGAGATGGGCGGATCCGAAATACGGCTTAAGTGATGCACAATGAACTCGAGAGGGTCTTTGAATAATTACGCGGAGACGCGAATTTTGCATGCATTTAGCTAGGGGTTAAGCAATAGGTATTTCATCACAAAGAGATTTGGGTGAAATTTGCATTCCTTTTACTTTTTAGCTAGATCGGCAATACTCGAAGTGGTAAACGTAAAAACCTTATGGACTTTTATAAGGCCCGGTTATAAAAGTTCACTTTCGAGAGATCGGAACTTTTATAAACAACTCGTAAAAGTCTAACCATTTTATTATTAATTTTATCTTAAGCAACACTTGCACCCATGCCCATCATTTAATATTAAAAGTTTATTGTGTTAATTAGCTAGTCGGTCCTATTTCAGTCTTTTTATAAACAAAAATCCAAAGTTTTTACACCTCGAAACTCGTGCAAGAAGTTTATGAAAAATCTCTAAATCTCAAACGTCCTTTCTCTGTGGGAACGATCTCGGTACTTTGTACCACTTTATTACTTGCAAGCGATCATAGTGTCGGCGTGCACTTGCACCACCACTGTGCGGACATTCTGCCCACTAGGAATACACGAACGATCCGAGCCTGTCACTATGTACATATATTTTTAAAGAAATTAAGAAGAGAACAAAATAAAATTCACCCCTCTTCGTTTCTTTTTTTGTCTGAACAACTATTTTGAACAGTTAAAAAGCATTTCGTCTGAGTTGTTTTGGAAAACTTGGGTCTTTCTCTTTGTTGGTGTTGTTCTCTATCTCGCTTGAGTGGTTGGAGCAGGAGACTGAACTCTACATATACTGAACTGTTCTGACAATAGACCAACCATCCGCTTCTTTCGTCTATTTTAACTTTCATTGTTGTCATATCTTTAGGGTCGTTTCAATTTTTTTGAAGGTTTTGTTGCACCTGTATCAAAACTATAGGTTGAATGGACGTGTTGTTTTAAGGATAAAATATAAAATTCCATAGCATTTGTATATTAAAAATCTTACAAATTAAAAACGACTTAAATAAGTAGTTGGCGTGTTAAAGAATGAAGTCAACTAGTCAATGAACAAGAAACCAAATGGCCAAATTTAATCCAAGAATGACTACATTCGTGGAACAAGAGAAATTGCACGTGTTAGGTCAGGTTTGCATGTGAAAATTTAGTGACTGGTTTTCTTTTCAACTTAACTTGATTATAATAGAAGAGAAGAAATATATAGGAGGTACAACATAATCTGATATAACAGACTTGACTAAAAATAATCCAAAGAAAAAATAAAGAAACAATTTGAAATTTGAAAACTCCTTTGAATTTGAAAGTTTGTTTGAGTTGTTCGATTTTCTGCATATCTGTTTGAATCTAACACCCCCCCTCCCCTCAAGTTGGATCGAGAGGAGTACCCGTACGAACGCCTGACTTGCTAACCAATCGTCGAAAATGATGTGCTCCTAAAGGTTTTATGAAGATGTCTGCAAGTTGGTTGGATGAAGGAATATATGTGGGAACTCTTAGGCCAGATAGTAGCTTCTCACGAACAAAGTAGCAATCTATTTCAATATGTTTCATACGCTCATGAAAAACAGGATTTGCAGTAATGTGCATTGCTGCTTCATTATCACGGTAAATGATAATGGGTTTAGAGAAGGGAAAACCTAGATATTTGAAAAGATAACTAAGCCATTGAATTTCAAAAGTAAGATTAGCTGAGGCTCTATATTCGGCCTCAGCTGATGATTGTGAAACAGTAGGTTGTTTCTTTAATTTCCAGGATATAGGACTATCATTTTGGAATAGTGAAATATCATGTCGTGGAACGGCGAGTGATTGGACATCCTGCCCAATTAGAATATGTATATCCTCTTAAAGATAAATAATTACTTGCGGATAAGAATATTCCAAGATTAAGATAACGATGGAACAAGATAACGAACAACACGATGTGCAATGTTAAAATGAGTGGAACATGGATTTGCATGAAGTGACTTAAGTAATTAACAGCAAAAGCCACATCGGATCAAGTGACAATAAGATATAAGAGTCTTTCGATCAAACGACGATATGAGGTGGGGTCGTTGAGTGGTGTTCCACCTGAAGTAGTGAGCTTAAGATGTTGTTCCATTGGAAAAATGAGAGATTTTGGCATTTGTAAGACCAGAGTCCATTATAACATCCCAAATATATTTCCTTTGTCCTAGGAAAATCTCTACAGCGGAACAAGAGACTTCAATACCTAAAAAATATTGGAGGCGACCAAGTTTTTTTTATAGATAATTTTGTTTTGATACGAGATTTGAGAGAAGTAATAAATGTATTATCATTTTCAATGATGATGACATCATCAACATAGACTAAAACAAAATTTTGCATTTTTGTAGATTTAAATGTGAAAAGAAAGTAGTCTGCAAGGGATTGGATGAAGCCTTTATCCAGGAGAGCAGCGGAAAATATTGCATACCACTGACGAGATGCTTGTTTTAAACCATATAAAGATTTTTCCAGTTTACAAGCCCTCGGTCTCCTTTTTTTGTTGAAGCCCGAGGAATTTGCATATAAATATCTTCAAGAAGATCGCCTTGAAGGAATGCATTGTTTACATCTAATTAGTGGAGAGTCGATTATGAACAAAAGCTACCGATAAGAGAACTCTAACAGTAACTAATTTCGACATGGGAGGAAATGTATCATGATAGTCAATGCTTTCTTGTTGGGTGGTATGCCTTCATAACAAGTCTAGCTTTATATCGTTCTATAGACCCATGAATTTTATTTTATATAACCATTTGCAACTTAGGGCCTTCTTACCAGCCAGTAAAAGAGTAAGATGTCAGGTGTTATTTGGCTCTAAAGCAGATATCTCTTTATCCATGACATCGCGCCAATGAGAATGCTCCATTGCCTCGGTAAATGAGCGAGGTTCATCATTAGTGATGACAGAAGTAAGAAACGCCGTATGCTTATGACTGAATTGTTTAAAAGATTAAAAATTGTCAATGGATAAGAGGAAGAGGCAGTACAACAATTTATATCACATACATAATCTTTCATCTGAGTAGGGTAATGTCAAATACAACCCTGACCTTCATGATTAATTGGATCGTTGGGGGGAGATTCAAGCCCATCCAGAGTTGTTAGTGGAATAAGAGATGTATGTGCTGATATAGGAGGATTTTAGAAAGTCTCGTTGGATGGTAATTGTGGCTCAGAAGATGGGGATGGTTGTTCACTAGCAGATGAGAATGAGTGAAGTGGTGAAAGGGAAGGTGATTCGTTATGTTCAGGAAACGAAGAAAGGTATGGAAATGAGGTGTATTTGGTTAACAGATCATGAGACGATTCTAATGACCAGAAAAAATATTGGTCAGAAGGATTAGAATATGGTGTATTACATGAGTATTTGATATGTCATTGAATGGGAATAGATGTTCATGAAGAGTTACATCACTGATATATATAAATATATTAATAATATTATAGTATGTACTATTTATTTATTTTTTAAAATTGAAAAAAGGAAAAATGCCCCTCACTTAATAGTTAAAAATTAATGTGCATTAGAGGGAGGTAGCGAATTTGAGCATTTCTGCAAACCATGATGGAAAAATTATAGGGATGAAACTGAGGAATACGAAGAAAAACACACACAAGAGACAAGACTATATATATATATATATATATATATATATATATATATATATATATATATATATACGTCGTGTGAGAATGGAAGTTATGATGAGAAGCATAAGAAAAGATTTAAACTCTTGATCACTTTTAATCTCATATTCACCCATGAATCGCGCTTTAGAAGGGAACTGATATGATGCATCTCGTTGCACCTCATTAGTGCTGTCATTTAATTAGGATTGATTCAAGAGTAGGGATCTCTTTTTGCGCTTCTCACTAAAACCCAACTCTCTCTCTCTCTCTCTCTCTCTCTCTCTCTCTCTCTTTATATATATATAGAGAGAGAGAGACGGGTTATTATGCAACCATTTGCATTCCTACAATCCTTACAATCAAATTAGGAGCATCCATTTGATCATCACCGGTTATCATTTAATTGGTTGTAACTACCCTCAATTGAAAAAAAGAAAATGGATGGTGAATAAGTAGGTATCACCAACTGTATAATCTAGAAGGATTGTATTTGAACGTGTCTCTTTATGAAATTTCTCTATAAATAATGATAAAATATATCCCAATTCCCAAATGTCATGATATATTTAAATGACATTTTGAATTTTTTTTGTGTGGTGGGCCCATCAAGAAAAGCCCTGTTTTTAGAATAACCTCCAACCTCAAGTTCAAGTTCCAACTCTCCACTTGCATAAAATTTGGGCCTTTCAACTTATTGTTAATTCCAAAATTTCTATAAAATATTTGAACATGTGCTTATAAAATAAAACAAAAACTATATTAATAAATAATTTATTTTATATCTTCAACACCAATATTACATATATATATATATATATATATATATATATATAATATCAAAAACATAGTCAAATGTAAAGTTGAAGAGTAGAGGGACCTATTTTGCTAAGTTTTAAAATTGAGGTATCGTTTTAGTCGAAAATAATATCTATAAATTCGTTTCTCCTGAAGATTGGAACCACCTTTATAATTCTTGATTTCAAGGTGAGTTTCTTCGTTAAGCTACGATTGATAGTTCATTATTAGTTTTTTATTATTTATTAGAGTTTTTTTTTGTGTTACTGGCGGGTTGTAATAGTGGTTTGATGCCTACTAATTTGGCCAAAAATGCTAGCAAGGACGACTACGTGTTGAGACCGAAACGAAAATGAAAAATTGGAGCCTCATAGTTCAAATCATCTGTTGTTTTATATGGCAGTAACTATTATTAATCACTTACAAAATTTTAATGCTAATTGAAGACCAAAATGAGACTCTAAGGTTGTTTGGTTGGTTTTCCAAGTTCTGTGTAAATAAAGTTTTTTTTTTGTAGATTAATTTGTCTGTATAGATTGTGAAGGTTTTTGTTCGAAAGAGTTTTTATTTTATTTTATGGAAGGAGCTTGTTTTTTAATTGGAATGAGACAGATTTAGAAAAAATTTGGTTTTCTGGCATATAACTTTCTCCTAGAATTTTACTGAACAAGCCATTTTCTATACCATTAAGCTACTACTAAACAATCATGTATAGTTCCATTAAGCTAATTAAACTGTTGACAAATAGATGGCCCCCAAGTTACAACTTTGTTGTTGTCACTATTTGTATGGAAACATATCGAATCCAGGTTGAGGTATCGGGTGCAAACCAGGTCGGATGATCCATTTCTATTCGTCTATTTAATTTGTTGTTGGGCCTTGGGCTTGATCTGTTTAATGTTGGGCTTCGACTTGTACTTTGTTGGGTTGCTCTATTGGTGTGGGCCTGACAGATGAAGCCCAAATCCATTCAATTAAATGACTATTATCATTATTTTCATTGTCTTATTTCAGTCTCTTTAGTAACTATTAATTATTTGATTAAATTATTAGATATTTATATTTCTAAAAATTTCATAAAATGATTAAAATTGTACTATATTTAGAATATCGTCGAAAATGATCGAGGTGATTCTTAGTATGTTGAAATTTTGAATGTAGGGTGTTGTTAGTTGTGTTATCACACTGATGGGTATGGCAAGGTATTACTGATCATTCGACATACCAGTAATAGCAAGAGATGCCCATGGTGTTTAAAATGTGATTTGACAATGGCTCGGTGCCGCTGGTATGATAAGACAAAGTTAGCTAAGACATGTTGTGATATACATTCGTTGAATATGAAATTTACTAACCACAAGGGTGGTGTCTGATTGGTTTGAGTTTGACTCCAAAGGTCAAAAGTACCTGGAGGTCCCAGGTTCAAATCCAAGAAGAAATAAAAATCTCTTTGTGGTCACGAAGGTTCAAATTCGGTGACTCCAGACTATCTGTAAAGTAGGTGGTCGCTTTGAGATTAGTCGGCTCGCATAGCGAGTTGGATATCCAGATTAATCAAAAAATAATATGAAATTTATTATGAAACGTTGTGATTTAGAAAGAATAATGTTAGAAAACTTTGAATTCACTACGTGAAAGCTGACAGTATAAGCATGCATCTTAGGAAATGTAATAGTTAGTCATTCAAAATGGAAGGAGAATATTGATAATAGACAAATCAGATTTAAAAGTGTTTCTTAAACATACTGTAATTTGCAAAGATATCCAAGAATGCAAACCGTATGAAAAGGGAACTGAAGTAAAATATGTTTTTTAATGCAATTTTTTTCTATCCAGAAGTTGTAATTTTTACAAAACAGGAGAAACTGAAAATTAGTACAATATTTAATTTTTTAGGCAGATTTCATATGGAACCAGTTGGAGTTACCGTTAATCAACTTCGATTTACAGCTTAATTATTATTAATTTCAAAAGTAGAACGAATTTAAGATGTTAAAGCTTTGGATATTGACATGAATAGACCATTCATTAAAAAGCCAATGCTTTTAATCCATACTAATGACAATCAAATATTCCTTTTTCTTTATTGATGGTACATTTGAAGCTATTTAGAATCATATATTTAACTCTTGTGTGGTGTTTGATTGGTTTGAACTTGGTTTCAAAGATTAAAAGTATGAAAAGGTCTCAGGTTCAAATCCAAGGAGAAATAAAAATCTCCTTGTAGCCATTGAGGTTCAAACGCGGTAACTCCGAGCTATCTACAAAACAGGTGGTCGCATAGCGGGTTGGATATCCAGATTAATCAAAAAAGGAATCATATATCTCAAATTGATATATAAACAGGTATAAAATGAAAAAGTCGAAAGAATAAAGACCCATAAAAGCGAAAACAAAAAAAAATGTAAAAGGTAAAGGAATATTATACAGATTTTTGCCCATATATATATATATACATACATATATATATATATATATATATTAATTATATTATAATGTATTTGAGTTTTTATTTTAAATTTTTTTAATGAGTAGTTGGTTATTATATTATCAAAATATTTAGTGTTCTTATTTAAATTATCCATATCTATTAGAAAAATAAGTAACAACCGATATAAATCCATGAATTTTGATATTTCATGAGATACAAAAGTGTGTTGATCTTTAAGTCAAACCCTTAAGGTTAAAGAAACATACGAATAGCTACGGTTTAAAATTTATATAACAGACATCTAAAGTATATGTATATATATATATATATATATAATAAAAAATTAAAATATATCTCATATATATATATATATATATATATATAAATAATAAAATAATCTAATAAATCAAATCGCTAGAAACCAACCAAAAAGACGAAGCATATGATTCCTCCTATATACATATGCATTTGTTTATGACCTTTTGTAGCTCTACTGTGTTTTGTTCTATTCCCTCTCTAAACCAATGGCAAGTCTTTTTCAATTTTATATATATATATATATATGTGTGTGTGTGCGCGCACGCGCGCGTACAAACATATGAAAACTCAATAAATATTACAAACATGTGAAAACTAATTCAAAACATTCAATGAGTTTGATTCTTAGTTATGATTCATATATTTTGTTCTTCTGTGTGTATAAATGTGTTTGTGTTTATGCATATGTTTCATATATAAAAAATGTTTATGTTTTTTTATACGCAAAACAACCTTAAATGTTTCATATAAGCAACAACGTTGTATGAACACTATATGTTTCACATATGTTGTTACATGAAAACCTCTTTTATAAATCTTTTATATTTATATACATACATACATATATACATAGAAGAAAGATCATACAAGAAGTTAAACATTTTACAAGAACGCGAGAAGTTTCAATATCATATACGATTACACTCTTTTGATTGTGTTTGATCATATATGATTAAACATCTATGTGCTGTCAATGCAACATGTGTTTAATTATATATGATTGTTGAAACTTATCGTATTCTCGTAAAATGTTTAACTTCTCGTTTGAACCTGCCCCTATATACATATATAGAGGGAGGATCAACCGAGAACATGGTCAAAATAAAATAACAAGACTAAAACCAAATCACATGTGATTTAATGTGAGTCGACCGTTTTCATGTTCTTTTATTTGGTTACTATACTCATGAACTTGATTATATATAAGGTTGTGAAAACAAAACATTCATCTACATTCAACTACCTTAATTTACCTATTTTTTTTTATCATCATTACCGAAACTTTACAAATTTATGAATGTAAAAATGATTAAATGTATAAGAAAGTGATTTAAAAGTAAAGAAATTATGAATTAAAAGGTAGATGAATGTAAAAATGTGATTGAAGGTAACCCATCCAAAAGTTCAAAAAGTGTTACCATCTTCTCACTATAACTATTATTCTCACAGTGATGACCAAATTGGCCCGACCCGGCTCGGAACCGGTTATGGAACCGAAAAACGGGTTTTGGTAGTTTCATGGGACCGGGACCGGGACCAGGACCGGGACCGGCTATGGACCGGCCCGACCCGAAAATTCAAATAATTTTATAATGTATTTTTATAAGACAATGTAATTTTAATTATATTAAAACGCATTTTTAAAGTGTATTTGAGTGACCCAATTGTAAATTTTATAATGTATTAAAAAGATATATCATTAAAAAAATTAAAAATATCTTATTTTTTAATGCCGGGACCGGCGGCCCATAACCAGTTAAGAAGTACCTTGACCGGTCCTACAATTTTCGACCGGGACCGGTTATGAAAAAGTTTGGGACCGATTAGTCCCGACCCGGTCCAGGACCGGTTTTTAACCATCGTTATTCTCACACAATCCCTCATAGGTATATATGTGTGTATATATATTGCTTTTTATCCTATGAAATATTCCATTTGAAGGCGAAAGGTGGTATCTATTTTGTAGTCGCCACCAATAACAATGCATCAATTGAGATTTGAGATTTGAGATTTGAGAATAAATTCCATCAATATATATTCCTCGACTTCCCATCAACCACGTAGTTAAGTTCCATGTTTGATTAAATTTTTAATATCATATACTTTGTTACCATCAAAAATCAGTCATAAACACGCTAAGGGGTTGTTCGATAATAGCTTAATGGATTGTTAAGTCTGTATGGCTTATTCGATCAACCATACATTGTTGTTCGTTTCTGGCTTATTCGGCAACCGATGGCTTAATTGGTCAGCCAAAAAAGTTGAGTTTTATGAACTCAGCCATTTATTCATCTTTTTTTTTCAAGTTTGCTCTTTCACATTTCATGTATTGTTCAACTCTTCTGGTAACTGGCTACTCACCACACCCTCCTCCCCCTCCCACCTTAAATCTACTGTCACCTTCACGCTGATTCAACCAAAACACAAACCATATTTGATTTTATGGGTTCGTAAGGGGTTGATGTTAAGCTCGATAGCAGTAAAAATTGGTCGCAACAGTGGAAATTGGTCCCTGTACTTCGACCATTAATTATTGGTTGTTGGTTATCTTCAAGCCTAACTATACGACTCGACTCACACACGCAACAGTAAGCAACAATATTGACTTAATCGAATGTTAAAAACGAAAACTTACCAAGATTTGTTGCAAAGAATTTATACGAAAATCCTCAATTTCAAACCAACTTACCTAGATTCTTTAATTTTCTAGGTCTCGTAAGGGGTTGATATTGGGTAGAGCAATCACGGTGAGGGAGTCGAGCTACAATTCATAGTCGGAAAAGGTAAAAAAAAAATGAAGGATGGAGTCATGGAAGAAGATGAAGTTCTCTGGTAGGTTTCATCGTGACGGGATGTGTGGTTATCCGTTGAGTATACTCTAATAATAATATTAATAAATTAATAATAACAAAAATAATAAATATATTATGGGTAAAATAATCAAACAGTTATTTTTATCGTTGTTCAGTAAGCTTAGGGGTAAAATAGTTATTTTTGTCATTCAGATTGTTTATTCAGCATTACAACCGAATAACGGTTTTATCTTATATCATATGGACAACTTTATCAATACAAACAATTTTATCTATACAGGTCTTAATGAAAAATAAACCGAACAACTCTTTAATCATACTTATACAATAAAATTATAGTATTTATATGATTTCATGTTATTTATTTAAATATGCATATACACAATTAACATTTTATACAAACCCATAAAAAACAACACCATAAATAATAATCAAACTTATATAGCTATCCACAAACTTAATATAGTTTTTTTTAATTTAGATATCCAATTCGTTATGCAAGCCAACTAATAGCAGGACGACCATCCGTTTTGCGGTAGCCCGGAGTCACTGCATTTGAATCTCCATGGCCTTAAGGGAATTTTTATTCCTCCTTAGATTCGAACTTGGGACCTCCAAACATTTTTGACCTTTGGAGTCCAAGCTCAAACTAATCGAGCATCATCCTATATGGTTACTTAATACAATTAATTAATTAATTAAAACATTATTAATAGAAATAAAATAGGGATTTCGTTTAAATTAAGATTCTAGTAGGATTATAGGAAGGACCATTTTTATCATCACGTATTATTATTATTATTGCCACCATTTTACGCCACATTCGTTATTATGTTCATAAATTTTGAAGGGGAATTCTTTTTAAATATATCATTAATGATTACGAATATAAAGTTTATAATTGCTATATTATAATATTTTTAAAATAAAATATTAAAAATTTAAAATTTTCAAGAATTTTCAAGAATTTTTTTTATTAACCTGAATATCCAACTCGCTATACAAGTCGACTAATAAGTAAAATTGAAAATGGAGAAAGTAAGAGAGAGTGTAATAATTTGGAGATCTCTCCAAAAATGATTACCGTGAGAGATAAATTGTTTTTATTATATTCGACTAATAAGTAATCTTGAAATGAAATGTTTATAAAAGGAAAATAATATTTAATTAAATATTTGAAATATTATAATAATATAATTAATGATGTATTCTCCAAAATGAAAAATGTGTTAAATTGAATGCAATTTTTTTAGAGATTTTGAACTTTGGTTCTACATTTTGAAATTTTTTTAGAGAAACTACTGGAGATGCTCTAAAATCATCCTTTTGGTCCTTTTGCCCTAACACCCTTAGATGATTTTGTTAAATAGATTAATTAGGAGGGCAATTTAGTCATTTCATGATTTTTTTTTTATTTTCTATTAAAACTAGAGGGACCAAGAATATAATCTATTTAACCATGGCCCCACCTTCTCTCGTCTTTTTTATATGTATGCACACACATAGCATATATACAAGTCAGCGAAGGATCATGTGAGGAGCGTAAGAAGGAATTTGGACATTTGCTCGCCTTTAATCTTAAACTCACTCATGAACTGTACTTAATAAATGGACTGATCTGGTACATCTCATCTTGGTGCATTTCATCCTAATGTGCATTTAATGGTGGAGATCTTTTCTTACACTTCTCATCTCAACTCTCCTTCTCACTGGAACTCAATCCTATACAAAGTCACACACACACACATATATATATATATATATAGCCATAGGTTATTTTGAAAATTAAAAAAGTGATCTTAGCCCTTCATAAGGTCAAGATTGGTTTTGACTGGTCAAAATTTGCTTCTATGTGAAAAATAGAGGGAGTAATTTCGTAACTTTACGAATAGGCGGCAAACAGGTTCATATATGAACCTCTGCGATTCACATATGCACCATATGTTCATATATGAACTCGTGTAAGTCAAATATGAACTATTTTAACTAATTAATATATAAACTAATTAACTTATTCGCATATGTGAATCATTTAAGGAGTTCACATGTGAACTAATTAATGGGTTCACATATGAACATATAGTTCATATGTGAATGCGTTGCCGTCTATTTGTAAAAGTTACAAAACTAACTATCTATCTTCCGCATACCCATGTGATGTATTATTCGGTGCTTCACAGTCAAAACCGCAAATGTTGACCAGATGACGGGCTAGAATAACTTCTTTTCCTCTCAAATACTTGTGACTTCTCAAATGAATTTGTCCATGTATATGTATATACACACGAGCATATCTAGACATGAACAACACATAGCTTAGACCTCAATTCTTGAAGCTTCCAATCTTCACATCATCATAGATTCCATACTTGCTACGGAAAGCATCGTCCACAACCACAAAACATGTCCTCATTTGCTGTTAAATTGTTCCATACATCATCCATCACAAAGTTCATCAATCTCTAATGTCATAAACATTGTTTCAACCTCCTTGGACTCAACATCATTCACGAACATTGTATTCTCACTTTCATCTTGTTTCCTTTTCTTGCAATACTTAATTATATGCCCATACTTGTGACAATAGAAGCATTGTGTTTCCGATAAAGGTCTTGCACGTCTTTTCCCATTGGAAGGACCATCACCATATATATCTTTATCATGATCTCTATAAAAATTCCTTTCATAGTCCTTTTATTCTGAAGGAACTTGTGAATGAAAAGCTTCTTCCATAGGACTATCATCAAAGTTTCTCATTCGAACTTCATGGGACTGAAGTATATATACATACATATATATATATATATATGTATACGTATATATATATGTATACGTATATATATATATATATACATATATATATATATACACGTATATATATATATATGTATACGTATATATATATATACATATATATATATATATATATACATAGGGCTGTAAACGAAACGAACGTTCAGCGAACCGTTCGTGAACCGTTCGTGAACCGTTCGACGGGAAGTTCGTTTATTTAATAAATGAATGAACATGAACAAATTTTTTTGTTCGTTTAGTTAAACGAACGAACATGAACAAGAGCCTCGTTCGTTCATTTATGTTCGTGAACGTTCGTTTATTTACCGTTCATTTACGTTCGTTTATATATTAAATTTAATATATAATCTTTTATTTATTTACTTTGAATTCAAATAATATTTATTTATGTTCGTTTAACTCGTTCGTTTATGTTCGTTTAGCTCGTTCGTTTATGTTCGTTCGTTTACGTTCGTTTAGCATGTTAATGAACGAACATAAACGAACACGAACACACCTGATTTCTGAACGAACACGAACACAATTATTTTCGTTCGTTTAACGTTCATGTTCGTTCGTTTGTTCGGTTAAGTTAAACGAACGAACATGAACAAGCCTCCGTACGTGTTCGTTCGGTTCGCTTACAGCCCTATATATACACATAGGTGTTAGTCTTTGAGTAACAACTTTTACTTTTAGTTTTTATTTTCTAAAAGAAAAATAAGAAAATGAGTAATGACTAAACTGCCCCTAAGATTTATTAAAATGCCCTCCTACCTAACCTACTTAACAGAAATCTTTTAATGGGGTTAGGATTAGGGTTAGGGACCAAAGGCGTGTGTAAATTTAAACTACATGGACGTTTTTTATAACTATTTTGATTTGGGGATGCACAATGTGATTTTGTGTAAATTTATAATTTACTCTAGAAATAATTAAATTACATTTTTATTAATCAGTTATTACCTAAAAAAATGTGTCAACATTTTCTAAAACCTTGTTGCATACAATTCTACGAAATCCCATGAAATCCCAAGCACTCCTAAGGATTTTAAAATTTTTATATTTGTAATATTTCAATTAAATCTTAAGATTTAATATCTAGACAATCCAACAAACCAAACATGGTATTAAAATGGATTTGAAATCCAAATCCCATCAAATCCATTTTATTCCTACAAATCAAACTTCACCATATATGATACGGAGAAAGTATGAGAAAATAAATACTACAAATTTGAAGAATCTTTCAAAATCAAATAAAAGAAGAGAGAAAATGATTTTTTTTTGTTTTTTTCCTAAAAAAAGAACTCCCAAATTACCAATAAAATTAAATGAATAAAAAAAAGAAAATTTTCATATCATTTAATATTTTAATAATATAATTAATATTAACATATTTAAAATTAATATTCAAAATATTACAATTTGCATGAACCTTCAACTTTTTTTTTTGAGTTTGTTAGCCATTTTTATATGTTATCGTTTTGATTTTACGTCGTTTAAACATAAATACTTAACTAGATCGTAAAATGATATATCAAAGTTTCAACCCGACCAACCCACCTACCCGTACTGTTTGGGTTGAGTTGAGTTGACTTGTAGTTTTGTTTGGGCTGGTTCGATATTTTTCAAACTACAAACATTGGTTAGGTTAGTTTAAATTTTTTTTAAACCGTCAAATTGAACTATTCAAATGCCTTTAGCCTGTTAAATCCAACAACCAATTTACAACCATGACGACAATCTTAAAATCACAAAGTATTACATTTCATTATCTATACTATATTAGAAAAACCATTTTTATGCATAAAGTATTGTTTATTGATGCATATTACTTAAAATTTAATATTAAAAGTAAATTGTGTATAAGTACAACTTATTAAAGCTCCATATTTGAATTCGTGTAACTAACTGTAGATAAACATAATCAAATATTGGATAAACATCTCATTTTAAATATAAAAATCTAAAATATAATTAAGATAATTATTGAGTTTAACAGATTACTTAGTTATTATCCTTATAAGAAAATTAAATAAAAAATAAATTATTTCATTATTAAATCTAAATTAAATTATAATAAAAAAAATTACACAAAAACAAAAACTTTTAAATAGTTAATTTGATACTAATCTTTATATATTTATTTTCGAAATTTTATGATATATTCAAATTTATATTTTATTAAAAAATAAAATCATTATATATTTCTCAAAACCACATAAAAAAACATATTAAAACATCCACAAAGACAAAATAAAACGTAACATTCAAATCATGATATATCTTGTTGCATTGCATGAGTACCCTTCTAGTTAAATAACAATGACCGAAAGTTTATAGATATTAATTTGAAAATTAATTAAATATGTGAATTAAATACATTTAATTTTGGAAATGAAATAATTAATAGAGATGAAAAAGGGAAAGAAGAGCAGTTATAGTCATAGTTTTACACAAAGTAATAAAAGAGGTTTAAGTCGGCTTCCCAATCCTAACGTCCCTCACTTTAATGCACCATCCTCTCTCTTTCTCCGCTCATCTTTTTCATACATATTCACTCTTTCTGTTCATCATAATAAACCCAATTTCAAGCCACCTCACCTGCTTTTCTTTAAGGCAAACCCATCATCATCTTGTGATCAAAAACCCTTTTTTTCTGCATTTCGATTTCCATTTTTGTTTCTGTTAATGGGTCTCTCTCTTTGGGCTCTCTCCATGTCGGCATAAAGAGAGAATCCCCTTTTTGAGACTATCAAATTGCAAGAGATCACCATATCTGGAGAAAACCCCTCTTTCTTTTCTTCATCTCCTTTTTTGTTTAGAGTAAAAAGAGGAATTGGGTTTGCTTCGTTTATCAGCAATTCATTTTCTTCATAAAATATTTCATTTTGTTTTCCTTTCTTGATAAAAAGATTTAATCCTTTTTTTTCCTTTCTTGATAGATATTCACCCTTTTTTCCCTTCTGGGTTTCTGAGTGGTGAGGGTTTTTGATTTCATTGTTTCATTTTCTTTATTAAATTCAATCTTTTTTTCTTTTCTGGGTTTTTGTCGGAGGTCGGGTTTTGGGTTCCATGGCTGCTGGTCCTGAAATTTCTGGTGAAGAATCAACAACTGTGGCTGCTCCTCCTCCTCCTCCTCCTGCTGTTGTTCGTCAATCTTCACCCAAAACCGATGTTACTGAGGTTAAGATCAACGAGAGTGAGAATATCAATGTTGCTAATCCCGATGATGATGATGATGATGATGTTGTGAATGATGTCGAGTCCAAAAAGGGGTCTGATTCTGATCCAAAATCAGAAATGAAAATGCAAGATATTGTTGATATGTTGTCGACTTTGAAGTTGAATCCCATGGCTAAGGAATTCTTTCCTTCTTCATACTCCCCAATTTATCGCAACGATGATCAGCCTGAGCTAAACCTCAATTTCTTTACCCCTGCTTATTATACGAATTCTACAGGGGATGGGATTGAAGGGTACCCTAATAACCGCAGGGTATGCTATTTTAATGTTATATTTTCACTGGATTGTGTTGTTTAGTGGTTAGTTTTATCTTTCTTTCATTGATAAGTATCCTTTTCATTTTTTGTAATTAGATCTTCATGAGGGTTTTGCTATGAGCTGATGAATTCTTTTCTCACCAATTCGACAAACTTGTTTCAATATTAAAGGGAATTTTTGGGATGTTGATTTGTGGGATTTAATTTGCTGCCTTGAATTCTCAAGATTTTTGGGAATTTTCTGTACATTTCAAGTTGAGTATTGTAAACAGCCACTTGGGTTTATATGTAAACCTTAAAAAAGAACATGGCTCCTTAATCTCTGCCTCTTAATTTGAAGTTAAACAGGCCTCCTATGCATGAGTTTATTGATTTATGTGATCCCATTTGCAACTATTTTTTCGATCAGAGTTCATATATGTTTCACCAAATCGCACACAGATCTGAGTTTTCTGACTTGTTGCCCATTGGATTTAGTACTACCTGGTTCTTCACACAACATGAAACTTACTAGTTCTATTTTCTAAAGTTTTATTCTTTTTGTTACGGCAGAGGAGAAATACGTATAGCCAGGGCAGAAGAAGGTTGAATGGGAGAGCTTTCAGAGCTCAGAGAGAAGATAGCATTAGGAGAACTGTGTATGTTTCTGACATTGATCATAATGTGAGTAAGAAAGCTCATTATCATTTATTTCTTGTAGTCAACCAAACGCACTTTTTCCATAATGGATGGATGTTATTAATGTAAATTTTCCTTCTTATAGGTCACCGAAGAGCGACTTGCCGCTCTGTTTAGCGCCTATGGGCAAGTAAGTCCTTGGTTATTAAAACTATGATAGCTTTAGATTGAACAATTATTTGCATTCTTATTTTGTATGCTGTTTGCAGTCATTTTCCCCTTATAACTATTGATTGTATTATATAGTTTACCAAATTACCATATACTACCCAACCCTTAATGAGTGTGGCATGTTATTATGAAGGTTTTGGACTGTCGAGTTTGTGGCGATCCACATTCACGTCTCCGTTTTGCATTTGTAGAGTTTGCTGATGAGAGTAAGTTGGAATTTTAACCTTAAATTTTGTAGTTCTTATTCAGCAAAGCTTACATGCTTTCATTGATGTTGGCAGATTCTGCAAGAGCAGCTCTTAACCTTTGTGGCATAATGCTGGGCTTCTCTCAAGTTAGGGTCTTGCCTTCAAAAACTGCCATTCTTCCTGTGAATCCAACTTTCCTTCCCCGGGTATGAATCACTCAAATGATATCTAGTTTTAGGTCTACAAAGATGCCACTACTTACGTATAATTATTTGTCTACCTTCTTGATGTTTTTGAATATAGTCAGAGGATGAGAAGGAGATGTGCGCAAGGACAGTCTACTGTACAAATATAGACAAAAAGGTCTGAAGCTTTTTTATTTTTTATTTTTCCCACCCAGTGTTAAAATGGGTTACTTGATCTATTATGGCCTTCTGCATGATGCTACCTTCAATTATATGAATATTTCCCTTTGGGATTGAGGTTCTTTATTGCAAAAAGATCACAAGAATTGTTGTACTTCAGGTTTCTCAAGCTGAGGTGAAGAATTTCTTTGAAGCAAGATGTGGCGAGGTTAGAACGATGTACCATTTTCGTATATCAGTTGTGTCATAGTGGAAAATTCTAAAATATGTTGAACTTTTGTGAAGGTTTCTCGCATCAGGCTTTTGGGAGATCATGTTCATTCAACGCGTATTGCGTTCGTTGAATTTGTGATGGTAAGTTCTAATTTTCTGGTCATGACTTGTCTTAATTTTTTAGCAATATTTCCATGTTAGTTGTTATTTTATCTTTATGGATGCCCTATTTATGACCATCTTTGTTACTTTAGAAATGCCTCAATTCAGATTGGTGGTGTGTGTATGATAAGTTGATTATTGACGATGCTGATTCTTGTTCCTCAAGTGCCCCAGAAAACAACAGACCTTGGGGGGGAGAGGATCCCTCCTGGTATGGGTATCTTTGCACTTCAGGGTAGGAGTAGTTGTTGGGATTACACACAACAAAACAATTAAATTAACCGAAATCCCAAACCAAGGATCCAAAGACAAAGAAATAAAGTGGTCAAATGGTGGATGATGTTACTTTGTGAATCATGCAATGCAAGTAATCACTTCAGCATTCTAGTAGATGGGTGATCTACCAGTCACTTGTATCGAACAAAATTATATGAACTTGTCATTTTGATCTGACACATACGACTTAACATGTCGCGGAATGTTATAAGATCTCATTCACCCATTTCAGTTGCATTCAATAAAGATTTATGAGACATGTATCGGCAATGATAAATAGATACGAATAGAGCAAGAAAAGAAAGAAATAGAAAAACATAGTATAGAAAAGATATCCAAAATTGTATAGCACCCTTGGTTTTTATTTCCTTAAATTAATTGAATTTCGCTTCAAGTATACTCTTGTCTGTGGCGGGAATAATTTTTTTTTTTGCCAACCACAATTTTTTTTGAAATCATACTCATTTTAGTTTTGGTAAACCCCAAAATTCCAAACAACCCAATTTCAAATAACAACCTAAAGTAAATGAAACAAAGTTATATTTATTCCAAAAAAACCAAGGTACCTTGGTTCTTCCACCGTCCGGGTTCCCTTTCCTCCCTATGCTCAAAGTTATGGTGGACTTCATCCTTGGTCTTATATCCACCCYTTGGCTTGTGCTTTTATCTAGAATCAAAATCAAACAGAGTTTTGGCTCACATAACTCTCACTTTTTGACACCTCAATCACGCCTCCTGAAACTCATTTGCGAGCCTCAATCTATATGTCTCATCTTTGATGTATCCCTCGCCCAAGATACCAAGTGATCCCAAAATCGCAACTCAAGAATGAGCATCACATGATATCCATCTTCAACCATCTTAATTACGAATACTTGGTATCTTGGGCGAGAGATACATCCAAGATGAGGCTCGCAACTGAGTTTCTAGATGTGATCAAGGTATCTGACAGTGAGAGTTGAGTTGTGAACAACTATGTTTGATTTTGATTCTAGGTGACCTTGAGTTCTTTGGAATAAATAAAACTTTATGTATGTTAGGTTGTTATATCTTAAAAAAAAGCTCCTTGGCCCCTTTAATTGTTAATCCATGGGAAACTCCTCGACGGATGAGGTATTAGGGAGTGGAAAAGTTGTCTGGAAGATGACAATCTGAAAGAGCTTCACATTGAACAATGTGCTATTTGTTGTTAATTTGATGCCAGGTTGGTTACTCCTCAAGCATGATGTTTGAGTCTGATAAATTTGAGCACTCAAAAGTGTGCTTGGAAATGTGGGGTGTCTCATAAAAAACAATGAAGACCATCTAACGGTTTCATATTGACGTAGTGATGTTACATAGACAAAAATACTTGGAAATTTGGCAAGGAGGACTTTGCTAATTGCTAAAAACTCCAATTAATTTCAAAATCCACGCAAGGAAAGTATTGCCTAAACAATGTATGCAATGGTCATATTGCCTTCACCAGTAAAGTAGTTTGAGCATGTTTACTAGTAATTCAAGTGAAAACTACCTTTTTGACTGATGTGTCCACAACATATTCGTGAGCATGGCTTGCACTGTATCATGTATTGTAAGTCCACGATTAAAATCTAGTCAATGTCATGAATTCACCGGTACATGTGTGTGCTTGCTATTACTATGGTTGATAAGTGCATGAGAACTCGAATTGGTAAACACGTTGTTGACATGTAAGGTAAGTTCACAATTACATGTGGCTATTGTAATTTGTTTGGTATAGCCAAGTCCATGATTGATACTTGCTTTTTGGAAGGGTGTCGCACTAATCCCGGAAAATTGTGGCTGCAAGAAATCAACTCTGGTAAGCTCAGTGGCCACAATTGTTGTGTATGCCTGAAATAGAACCCTGGGTAGATAGGAAAATTGAGAAGTACTATTCTTGACATGGAAAGTCAAGTTGTGGCACATCATTGGAAACCCATGGTGTTATCTCAACAATTAGAGCATTTTATGTACATGTTAGTGGCATACGCCTGTCCCAACAAAGAAGGTCTGCTTCCATAAGTCCTGCAAAAAGAAAAACAATAAAACAAAAGAAGGAAAATAAAAACAACCGTGTTTTTACCATAGCTGTGGTTCACACAAATAGAAACAACTATACGCAAAAACAAGAAAAGAGAGAATTGTGGTGAAAAAACATAAAGAATTTGAGGAATTTTTGGAAACTAAATTAAACCTTGAAAAGAGCAATGTGCATAAGAAGCATCGCTATTTAAATCTATAACACAGCCCATATAAATTTAGCAAAAGAGTGCAACAGAACAAATAAATTGTTACTGGACAGTAGTGTTTGGTAACAACACACAAATTAAGCAGTATATTACAATAATCCGCTCTGTATCCCAAAAAAACACACAATGTTCTCAAGATTTATTTGAGCTGAATCGATTATGATAGATATCACCCTTAGATCTTGTATGTTGATTGGCTACGATGTTGAATTAGCACTTCCTTTCATATATCCACAAAGCAGAACAAACCCCCCAAAAATTACTAAGCAAGCACAAGCAAGAAAACCTAATTTCACACGATTATAATGATTAAAAACATCCGAAAAAGCTTTAAACGGAATAACTCACTAGTTTGGGACAAACAGGGTGTTCCAAAGAGCCTTTAGTTTTGATGTCACCATTGGAAATTCTACCCTCTCTCGAAAATCTTAGGAAAAAATTGTGTAAAATGTTGAGGAAGAGCATACCAGCTACGGGTGTATGAGATTTGCTGCTATTCAAATATGAGGGCGGGAATCTTGAGAGGAAAGAGTGTAGTTGAGGTGTTGAGAGCAGGGTGGGAGTTCCTGAGAGGAAGGGTATGGCTGGAAAAAAACAATAGGGTAAAGTGGTTGAGCAGATAAGCCAGGAGGTAAAAGCTGTAAACAAACACTTTGATATGCAGAGCGAATAAGACATCCATACCATTAAGCCCATTAAGCCACAAACTAACAACCCCTTAGTGATCAGCAAGATGCAAACCACTAGGGTACAAATGGATTACAAGAGGAAAATTGAGTTAACGGAGGGACTCAGGGAGTGCAAAAATACAAACCACATGTCCCAAATCAGTACTTATTTTGATTTTGGGACGTAATTCGTAAAAACCACAAAGCACAAGACCGAGCATGTAATCTGCTCTATTATGTTTATATGTTTGAACTTGGTCGTTACTTTGATATGCAACTAAACCCTTGTTTATTATGTTTTTGGCGAAGAGTTACGCAATTGAATATGATGATTGTTTCCACTTGTTGGTAATTGGGGTAGAGGGTGGCTTGGGGGAGGGTTAAAGAGTTGACCATTAGCTATCACTGCCCTAGGATAGGGTTGGGGGGAGTTAGAAAGTCGACCATGTCTTCATCCTTGGCTAATTTTGTGCCAACTCCTTTATTTTGGTAAAACCTATCCAAGCAAAGGCTTTAACCAATTCTTTAGTACCCTCATTCAAACGACTTTATTATTCGCTCTATCTTGACAAGCCCGCAACCTATTGCTGTTGATTGTTTGGTGGTTTGTAGAGTTGAAGTTGGGAAGATTTCTTCACATTGTAACTTGATGTTTCTTCAAACAACTTTACGTTCCCCAGAGATGCCAACATCGACTTAATTAGTTTTGCTTGTCATGTAAATACCACCCAAGTTCCCAAGTTAATCTACATAAGACTCAGCCACTCAAGTGGACCTTTAAGAGGAGGGCATGCCTTTTAACATGTCACCAAAAGAGGTCCTTTAGATCATTGCGATTTCCAGGATGCATTATCTACATTGTCACCTATACCTTGCAGCTGTAGGGGACATTGTGTGAAGTACAAAATACCAATTTAATTATCCGAACCGGTATCACATTCACCATAGCCTCTACTTAAGAAAGGTGACATCGAGGTTCCTCAAATCACTTGTATCTCAGAATCCTGTGAAAGCTCTACTCCTTGTGTTGAGGCTTCCTCCGATTAAGAGATTTGACCCACATTGTTTGGTTACTCTTTCTACCAAATGGGTTTTGTTCATTCTTTTGAAGGCTATCCATGTCTTGTCCCAAACGTAGATCCCCTCGTGGTCCAATATAGGCCCAAGCTCCCTCAACCTTGAGCTTGAATTGAGCACAATTAGCGGAGAATGAATGGCTCACCAAGCCTCCTTTGAGGAGTCTACTAGGTTACCACAGTGATCTAAAGTGATAAATTGCTTCGGATGTTAGTAACTGAATTTCCTTTTGTTCTTGTACGAATTGTCTTTTTGAGGAAGAGGTTTCCCACAAGACCCTATGGTTAATTGTTGAATCAAACATAAGTGACTAACGGCACTTGCTGCAAGTGCAATGTCAGCTAGTATTACCATAAGGTAATTTAACTTTTCAACAAGTCATCGGTACCTCTCAAGGTCATAAAATGGTTCTCCCATCATTCTTTTCTTGGGTGTATATCAGGAGTTATTGAAGTGCTACATGGATTTACTCCTAATTGCAGTTCCTTTAAGAAGATTGAGAACATATTTATTTTTAGATAAAGAAGATCCCCCTTTTGTTCCCTGTGATATCTACTCCAAGGAAATATTAAGTGGTCTCAAATCCTTTGTATGGAAGTGAGATTGAACAAATGTCTAAAGTTCTTATATGTCTCTGTTATCGCTTATGGTAATCACAATATCATCAACGTAAACTACAAGTAGGATAACACCATTTTCAGAAGAAGGGAGTATCATCGTCCTCCTCCTCCTCCTAACGACATAGGGAAGGGAGTATTTTTTTTTTGGAAAGAAACAACATAAGGATCAACGTAGGAGAGAAACACTGGATTTTTCCCTTGTTATAGCTTCTTATTTTTGTAATATTTTGGATGATATGCAGGCAGAGAGTGCAATTATGGCATTGGATTGCTGTGGACAGACACTGGGAAGCCAACCAATCAGGTATGTATGTGTATTATGTATTTTGAGCTTAAATCTTGATAAGCAGCAGCAGCAGCAGCAAGGGTTTAACAAATATGGTTTGTAATTCTTGTAGGGTGAGTCCTTCCAAGACACCGGTGAGGCCTCGAGTGGCTCGTTCTCTTCCAACCAACTAATCAGAGATCCGTAACGTATGCATCCATGAGAAGCTCTCTGTCGGATATTTTTGTTTCGTTCTTTTTCGCTATTATGTACTAGTTATGAGATGACAGACAGCTTCTATTAATTTGAAGCTTTGGATCCAATCCAATCCTTTATTTGGCAACTTGTTTTTGGTTAATTCCATGAGGTTCCTTTGATTCTAACTGGTTTTCAAGTGTTTCTTGTTCTGGTCTTGTTTTCAGTAACGGGTTTTACCAACCTAAACAAACCCAGTATACCATGCATGAGATGTATGCAAATCTGACATTTACCTCTTAAAGATAAATCCTTAAAACATCTGCTTTTGGAAATCAAGTTATTCTATATATTTATCTAAATTACAGTAAAAATAATTGTGAAAAAAGTAGTGTACGTTATTGACCAAAACGGTAAATCAAATACATGTTCGACATTGCTTATTTGAGTTGTAATTCGATTTTTCTTCTTTCAATTTGAAAATTTTCATCACGGTAGAAAAAAGCTTTTGGTTAAACATTTTTGTAGCATAAATTATACAATTTTATTGTTGTTTTTCGAAATATGATTTGATTTATATATTTATCTTAAACAATATTTGGTTAAAATCAGCAATCTCAATCGGTCCCACATGGAACCCGCCTTTAAGGGTTGGAGGCATTTTTTGGCTAACTCAACTGCTAAAGCTAGCAAGGGTCTGGGATTCTCGAATCCTATCTTATATTTAAGTAAAGTCATTTCACCCTTTTATCAACTGACTATACGACAAAAGAGTTCACCAATATTTGATCGATAGATATTAATGATCACGCAGATTTGAACAATGCACAAAACCATGACCCGTAATATAAAATTGTGGTATGTGATGGATTTGAGTTTGAGGTGCCCACCGCTTTAGAAGTCAGCAAAAAAGTTAGGTTTCGACAAATTGGAACCTTCATGGAACTTTCTTAAAATCATCTATTTAATCTTATCATTACTATATTATAAAGCATTTAATAGAAAAATTAAAAATCATTTTTTATGTATGAAGTACTGTTTATTGATTTATATTACTTAAAGTTTAAGACTAGAAGTAAATTGTGCATGACTACAACTTATTAAATCTCCATATTTGAATTCGTGTAACTAACTGCAGATAAACATAATTAAATACATAATAAACATTTCATTTTAAATATAAAAAATCTAAACTATAATTAAGATAATTATTTGAGTTTTAACAGAATACTTAATTATTATTTTTTTTATATAAAAATATATTATTAAATCAAAAATAAATTATTTCATTATTAAATCTAAATTAAATTATAATAAAAAAAATTGAATTAAGGAAGTTACACAAAAAACAAGAATTTTTAAATAGTTAATTTGATATTAATACTGATATATTTATTTTCGAAATTTTATGATATCTTCAAATTTATATTTTATTTAAAAATAAAAACATTATCTTTTTCTAAGAACCACATAAAGACCATATTAAAACATCTACAGAGACGGAATAAAACGAAACATTAAAATCGAAATATATCTCGCTACATTTCGTGAGTACCCGTTTAGTAATTAAAAATGCATTTATTAAAGTTATAAGACTTTTTTTTATTCAAAACTAGATTAAATTTTTACATAGGATTGAGTTCTTGTGAAACCGTCATTTTTATAAGACCGTAAGACATACTGTAAAAGTTTACTGTATTTTTTTATGTAAAAAATTGATGCATGTTTTATGTGTGATGTTTGGTGTTTTTCTCTATAAGGATTTGGTGCTTTTATGTGAAGGTCGACGATATAAAAAAACGATCGAATGGCTGAAAATGTATGTTACAAGTCTTAATTAAGGAATATGTGTACATGATTCCAAAAGTATACATATTTGATTTAATTAATAATTGTTGGATTCATGAATCTAGAAAGGGTGGCTTTGGATCTATTAGAGTTGCCCTAAAAATCCATGGAACCTTCGTCTTGTGGATCTCGATGGTATATTTAGTCTTCAATTAAACCATACAATATTATATTATTATGAAGTATCGTGTGAGAATAAAAGTTAAGATGAGAAGTATAAGAAGAGATCTGTATTTTTGATCACCTTTAATCTCGAACTCACTCATGAATCACGTTTGATACGTGAATTGGTCTAGTGCATCTCATCTTAATTTGCATCCAAAGGTGAATATTCATTTTTATAGCTACCTTAACTCTCTTTCTCACCAGAACCTTATATATATATAGGGGCTTAATCAAATGAGAACTGATTAGTTTGTGGTAACTGTGGGATCCAATCTCAACCACAAATTAACGGATAAATTAAGAAATTAATAATTATGGTAGTTTGAGTTAAAATTATAATTAAAGGACATTTTAGGTATTTTTAAAAAACTCCTCTTTCCTCTCTTCTCTCTCCTCTCTCATCTCTCATCTTTCCGACCTCCAATCTCTGGCCTTCGGTGAACAAAAATTTGGCAAGTACCAAGTAATCACAAAGATACACAATGTGATACCCATTGTGATATACAGTGGTACTCAAATGGTATCACAGTATATCACAATGAGTATTACAGTAATTGATATCACATTGTGTATCTTTGTGATTACTTGGTAACTACCGGATTTTTGTTCACCGGAGGCCGGAGAGATGAGAGAGGAGTTTTTTAAAAATACCTAAAATGCCCTCTAATTATAATTTTAACTCAAACTACCATAATTATTAATTTTCTAATTTATCCATTGATTTGTGGTTGAGATTGGATCTCACAGTTACCACAAACTAATCAGTTCTCTCTTGAATAACCCATATATATATATATATATAGAGAGAGAGAGAGAGAGAGAGAGAGTTTGGTTCAAATACTAACCAATTTTTTTGTGTTAACTATGTTAATCAAGTTCAACCAATTATATTCCATCTTTTCCTTTGGTTCAAATGTAACTCATATATTAAATACAAGGATATTTAAATAATTTGTCATTTTATGTAACTCCCAAATAATTAATTGGGAGTTACAAATCTGAAAATATCACAATTGATCATGATGCAATATTGACATTGGGGTTTCACACGTGTTCATGTTCTATAATTCACATTTATTTTAATCGACAGTTCTCACCTTTGACATATGAACACATCAAAAATCACACAGCCTTAGATGCCGTGATT
>NC_037529.1:66688571-66690755 GCF_001531365.2 Cynara cardunculus var. scolymus
CACACACACACACTCTCTCTCTCTCTCTCTCTCTTATATACATAGGTTGAGTTCCGATGAAAATGAATGTTACGATGAGAAGGATAAGAATAGATTTTGCCCTTCGAATCAATCCTAATTAGAGATCAACATTAATGCGGTATACTAAAATGCACCAAATCAATTTGCGTGATAAGTGGAATTCATGGATGGATGTGAGATTAAAAGAGTAAGAAGGAATCTTAGTGATCAAAGGTCAAGCTTCCTTCTTACTCTTTCGACGGTAATTTTCATTCTCACACGATCTTTTGTGTGTGTGTGTGTGTATATATATATATATAGTCTCAATCATTTGCAAAGCTCCTAACTCATATAAGCCAATCAATTGAGATATTTATAAAATCAATGTAAGTTCATTTATTATGATTTAGATTTTTAAGAAAAATGATCAAAGTTCATGCATCATGGTCAACACTTTGAATTTAGAAACAATTAGGATATATAATGGTTAAAATTTATTAGATTAGATTTGATGTATAACGGTTAAAATTGGTTTGTAAAAAAAAAATATATATATATGTATGTATGTATGTATGTATGTATGTATGTATGTATGTATGTATGTATGTATGTATGTATGTATGTATGTGTGTGTGAAGAAAGAAAATAACATAGAGGTCTTGGTTTCATATTACTTTGGCTTGGGTAGCTGATTCTAATGGGACTTGTTGGTCAATATATTTTTAAACCAACTTGCACCAATCACAAAAAATCCCTTTTCCACATCCCTTCCCGAATCGATTTCATCAATTATGACGTCATAAGTTTAATGATATTCGATGACGACATCTATTTCTGCGTCTTCTTAATCAATGTATCCACACGTGTTTATCAAAAACAGAACTGATTTCACACGATACAAAACCAGTTTTCTACGTTCAAAAATTTCGGTATTCATATCTGTATATTGTAACGCGATACACGTGAACGGTGATTGTAGGAAGCTAAGAAGAATGGTGAAATAGAGAAGTTTCGAGGTGGGTTCGATTGAGGTTGCATGGAGGAGGACATTTGATGTCGTGGCTTGACCAAATCCATATTTTTATTGGTCCTTCTAGACTGCTTTGTTTTTCTCCCATTTAACGGTCAACTTCTCCCATCCAATTTTACTTTCAAAAATACCCCTTTCACTATATTTCATATCCACAATTTGCCTTTTAAGAAAAATAAATTTGCATTTTGGTCCAGATTCTATCTTTTGATTAGTTAAAACAATTTAGGGGTTGTTTGGTTACCAAATGTTTTATTAAGTCTTGTATGAATAAATTTGTCTGTCTGAATAAATGCGTGTTGTTGTTTACTTTTTTTATCTGAACCAACAGTCTGAATAACATAAATGACCGATTTACCCCCCCAATATTAATTATTTGAACATCAAAATAAAAAATTATAAAGAGGCTGACGATGGGGTGTCTCATTTGAGAAGGAGCCGATGCTTCTAATAAGGGGTAGGGGTGTCATTTTGTGACTGAATGGGGACAACACACCATTTTTAACTATGCGATTAAGTCATGTTCTGTGTGAATAAGCCGTAAATAAATAACCCAAATGAGTTATGTGAATAAGCCAGATAGACCAATAAGCCTAATTAAGCCGCAAGTAAACAGCCCATAAGTCTTGTATGAATAAAGTTGTATGTGAGGATTAATTTATTTGTATAGATTGGAAATTTTTTTTGTTTGGAAGAGTTTTTCATAGATAATATGAGCATGTTTTTTAATTGGAAATGATATGTTTGGAAAATTTCTGACTTTCTGTATAAAGCTCATCTGTAGAAACTTACTGAATATGTCACTTTCTATATCATTAAGAACTTTCTGTTGGTTATGACTTTCTTATTCTTTGATGTAGTTGTCTTCTTTAATTCGATTCCCCCATAAATAAACCCTTTGCATTAGCTTATAACGAACAACATTATCATCAAGAAGACTGGGATTAAACTAATCAAAGGATCAAGACACAAATATGATTTAGCAACTCATCTCGAACAACAACCAATTTAGGATATGGGACCAAAAATGCAAAAAATTAAAAGGAAATGGTAGAATTTGAAGAACAACAGATTGTTAAAGGGCATTATTTGCAACTCATTTCATTTAAAGATACAAAACAACAGCTATGTATCATTGACCCAATGAACACCCC
>NC_037529.1:66690790-66723498 GCF_001531365.2 Cynara cardunculus var. scolymus
TCCTTATCCAGAAAGTCTTCCTGGACTCATTCCTATATAAACCCACCAACAAACATAATTATATATTCATTTCCGACGTCTTTTTGTACTTAGATTCCTATATCAACTCATACCTCGATCATCGTTCACTCCTTTCGATCGTTCGTAAATCGTCGATCGTCATTGGATTCAATCGGAGAGTTCTTGGATTCCGTTATCTGTTTACATTTTCCGATCAGGATTAATTAGTTATACGATCATGGCAAGATCGGGAAGAGGAAACTCTGTGAAAGTGGTCATCATCAACACCGAGTATATTCAGACCGATGCTATGAGCTTTAAGTCTGTTGTTCAACGGCTCACGGGAAAAGATTCTCCGCCACCCTCTTCCCCTACTAACGACGAGTTATCACACGGCGGCGGTTGTGATGGTGGCGGTGGTGGTGGTGGGAAGTCACCGATGTTGAAGAAAGGGATGTCGTTCAGAGACCTTGATAAGCTGCTGTTGGAGTTGCCTTCAATGGATGATATTTATCAATTTTGTGCTGATTAATGTTAATTGTTTATTTATTTAATTTAAATCCTTTTTTTTGTATAAAATCATAAAATACCATATACATAAATAAAATTCCATACTTTGTATATGCATGTATTTCATTCTTCTTTTTAATTAATCTGGATATCCAACCCGCTATGTGAGCTGATTAAATCTCAGGATGATCACCTGCTTTACAAAAAAAATGGTTACGTGAATGTTTGACATTTCAAGCCAATCATGTGTTTTTTTTGGTATTTTGTTGATGTACGTTTATAAGCATACAGAGAAAAGTTAAAAATTGTTTGTTTATGTTTATTGCAATTACAATTATAGAATATTATCCTGTTAAAGTGAGTCAACTTGAAACACTCGATTTTATTTATTTATTTATTTATTAAGATGTCGATATCATTTGTAGTTTGGTTGGAAGGGTTGTAACGGAACTTTGATAGTCGATGGGCCCGATTGCATTATCAAGATTGTCAATGTTTTTTCTTGAAAAAAAAAGATTGTCGTTGTTTTTTCTTCAAAAAAGAGATTGTCTGTGTTTTTTTGTTTGCGACAGATATAGATTATTGATATTGTCAAGACCGACGATAGATGGTTCATGTTGAGACATGCCTCACTCGGTCTTATTACTTCTAGCATATGATGTTCGGTATTGGTTAAGTCGAATTTTTATAAAGCACAATAGAAAATATAAAATTTTAAATGTTGAAATTGGTCAAGTGTTCATAGCGCCCAAGTTGGGACCAGTATTACTACAAACTAGTGATGGCCAAACCGGCCTAGTCAAGCCTAGGACCACGGGAGGACCGGAACCAAAGACTGGCCCGGCCCGGGATCGGTGAGGACCAGATATGGGACCGCCTGTTACGACCGGTTATGTATTTTGTCAGATCTGTGGGACCGGGACCGATTAAGGACCGGTCCGGCCAGGCCAAAAATTTCGAAAAAGATAGTCGTTTTATAGCTGTTAGAAAGATGTTAGGGAGCCGTTTTTTTTTTGTAGATTTTGGCCTTAAAACACTATAAATATGTGTTTTGGTTGAGAGGTTAACATACCAAGTTCTCAATTTGTAAGACAATGTAATCTTAATTATAATAAAACATATTTTTAAAGTGTATTTGAGTGACTCGTACGACAAATTTAATAATGTATTAAAAATATATATCCTTAAAAAAATTTAAAAAAAGTATTTTTTTTAATATCAGGACCAGTTGGGACCAGGACCCCGTAACCGGTTATAGAATGGCTTGATCGGTCTTCACCTTTTCGTCCGGGACCGCTACAGGTTATGGCCGGTTATGCACAACCTTGGGACCGATCGGGACCAACCCTGGACTGATTTTTGGCTACCACTACCACAAACTACAAAGTAAAAACACCCAGATCGATCCTAAGTAGAATTTGGGCTACATTGGGTTAAGCCCATTAAAGAAAGCTTATCATACAAAGGTAGTAAGGCAATAAGGCTTAGCCAAGCCCATTAAAAACAAATCATTCTAAGGTTAAGCCAAGCCCATTTGGAGATGCGTGATCCTAGGTTTTGTCGAGATTAATCTTGTGATATGTCGTGACTCGTGACTATAAACTTCGTCCACAACCCTGAGGTAAATCTCCTAGTAGCCACAAACGTATATCTAGATAGCAAGATTCGAGCTACGGTTGATTTTATCATTCCTTTGTCTTTATGCACCATACTGCATTTATATATGTACATTTTCTTTTTACATTATGTATTAAAATGATCAACATTTTTTATAAGAAAGTTTCGAACTAAAACGGCCTTTTATATGTTTATACCTTTTTTTTGGAACTAATAGAATTCAAATTGTCGGTTAGTTTGAAACATTAGAACCGCCCTCTAAAGCAGTAAAAGGATAACTAAAAGCCATTCACAATGAGAGACGTTTTTCAACAACAAAAGGTGAAATTCACAAGTTTAGGTGAATTGTGAATTGTGGACTTTTAGTAGGAAATCACAGAGAAACAATGGGTTACGCAGCCTGTTGCGGTACTTAAGTCGCGTAAGCCACTGGAACCAAATGGAAAAATGGACACGGGTGACTTTTGCCACGACTTAAGCCGCAAGGTAAGTCACATGAGGAGTCTGGCAAATTCTATTTATATTTTACCCTTAAATCGGTTCGTAGTTGGTACCGTCTTTCACCAAATCGACCGCAAGGTTAGTACTGTGAATTACTTACATATATGTGATTCATCATAAATTTTAAGATGAAAAGTGTTACGGAAAGAAAGTCTATAATTTCATTATGTTATACCTATAAAAGTGGAATAATAATGGTGTAGATCACATTATTTTGTAATGCTATCGAGGAAAACACCAATTGTACCATGGAAAGTACCTACGTGCTGTGGGAAACACCATGCTTGAAATGTCATTTACTTGGTTAGTCTTTCGATATTTCTGTACTGTGTTTCTATGTGTATTCGCTTAGTTTAATTGATAACGAGTTATGTGTCATATACTCATAGATACATCTACTCCAAATGCTAAGTATAAACGAAAAGCACGTATGCGAAGATAACTTGATGGATGTTCGTCAAAGACTCTCTTTTCGTTAAATTTTAGCAAGTTCTTTTGAACCTTTGTGCTGATGTTATACAGTAATCCCACATACTGTATTCTAGAATATCCGATACTTCTTAAAGGGTATAATTTCAGAAGGTATGTGGAAAATTTCCTATTTTCTGTGAAATGGGAAAGTTTTTCCTTTATGTGGTAAAATACTGTATACTACATAAAGTTGAGATGTTACACTGTATATGCTCTAAGAGAGACGTAATCAAACTTGGACGTAAATGAAATTAGAGATTCAAAAGGTTGTATGAAAACGACTGATAAATATTAAAAAAAAAACCATAGCTTATCATATGATGTCATCAAAGTTAGTTACGTAGCCAATGAAATGCTCACAGATAAAAGACAAGACGATTAAATAAATAACATAAAAGATTTATTGATGATATTTTAATGTAATATTATTTAAATGAAAGTTAACTTTTAAGTTATCTAACATGAAGACTAATGTTTAAAAAACAAGGGTTTTAAATACAATATTTATGTATTTAAGCATTTTATAGAGGATGACATTTTAATATTATGACTTTCATTATATGTAATGTAATAATATGATTTGGAAATCTATGTTTTTTGTTTAATTAACCTGGATATCCAACCTGTTATGCGAGCCGCCTAATATCAGGGTGACTACCTGCTTTGCAGATAACCCTGAGTTATCGCATTTGAATCTCCGTGGCCACAAGAGGATTTTTATTTCTCCTTGGATTTGAACCTTGAACATTCTGGTTCTTTTGACCTTTGGAGTCAAGCTCAAACAATCAGGCACCACCCTGGTGGTTAAATCTATGCTTTTTTTTTGAAGTGGGTAAACCAAATATAAAACTCTTTTTTATATTTGTTTTTGATTTTATGTTGATTTAGAATACAATGAATTTTATTGAATTTGAGCTCTATAAAAAATGATATCGACATTATATATATATATATATATATGTGTGTGTGTGTGTGTGTCCATACCTGTGTTATTTTCTGTAGGTTCTCTTAATTAATTAACTGACTTTTCATGTTTGTTAAGATAAGGAGTACGACATTTTCTTTTGTTATAAATATACTATTATATTTGCATGTAAACAGTAATATATATCAGTTGTGAAAGCAAAATTAACTCTTAAACACGTGTTTATATATTTTGTACTGATGGAAGGTATGGGTCTCTTAGTGTTTTGTTGACCGAGTCTTTTAAACTTCATTTTATCGTTATCGAGTGTTAAACTCTTAAATATTTCAAAACAATATAAGAAGAAAAAAGTTTTCATCTCTATCTCGTAATTCTGCTTAATATATAATAAAATAAGCTTAACAAAAGTTAAATAACTGATTTTTTTTTATAATAAGAAGTTGTATATTACCAAAGAAACTTTGGCCTAGCGGTATGTGAGTTCTTCACTTCTTAAGAAGTTGTACATTAACAATATGTAGTTTATTTATCGTATATAAATATTATATATTTCAAAAAAATTATATATTAAACGTTATCAAAACATGGAACTTTTTAATAAATATGAATCAAAGTCAAGTGAAATATACGTATCAAAATAAATAGAGTTTGAATGATTTTTAATTTATTAAAAATAAAATATAATTGAAAATCATTAATTTTTAAATAAAAATTGACATTTGTTCATATTATTATGGAATATTATATGTTAAGGTAGGCACTTGGTCCAAAATAGTAGGAATTGGGTGTGAATAGGCCAACTAATTGATTGTGTCTTGTCTTTACTTTTAAAGAAATATATTTTTTATTTTCTAAATATTATTTTTTATTTTAAATGGTTTATGATTGTGTTATGTTTGATAAACCAGTTATAGTTAATAATTTATTTTTTAGCTGAAAAAATAATTGTTTGTTGATAATGTATTTAGTAAAAACTAGATGACAATATAAAATGACATAAATGATATGTTGAAAAATCACTTAATATAATTAGGATAAAAATGATTTTTAAAACTTATTGAAATGACCTAATTAGTTGGATGATAATTTGATGGTAATTGGAGTGGATTAGATCGGTTCGATTTTACTGGGTTTTGGATTGTCATCTAAAAACTGACTGATCCAGTTTGGGTGTTGAAATTTTGGATTCCCAGACTGGATATTATATGATATAGCTGCAATTGCATATCCAATTATGTTCGATCAATTCTATTAAATCAGATGACTTCCTGTACATGTCTAACGGGAATCTTTTTAACCGACAAACGTAATATTTAAAGAGTTATAACACAAACCAGTAAATTAAAGTGTGATTGGTGGTTTAGGATATATGAGGTTGTTTGTATGATAATTGGTAATGATTATTTACTTGAATTGATATTTTTTTCACATAAACAAAATTATTACTTAGACAACTATTTTTGTGATCATGATAAGCTTTTGGAAACATTTGCATGCCTTTTTGCCATTTTAATATTATTATTTTATTTATTCATACACATAGATACTCTGTATTATGTTTATATGAAAACAATAACTAAATAAGATAACATAAAAAGGGTTAAATTACATGTGATTTTACATGACGAATATCACGTGTAAAATCACATGTGATTCATGCGATTTTAGGTCGCGGGTCAGGTCGCCTACTCACCTTTGCGCTGATTGTGTTCCATACATGTAAAATCACATGTGATTTGACCATTTTCTTGTTCTCATATGTCCCCGTTCTCGTTTAATCCTCCCTCCACACACACACACACACATATAGGCAAAGGATCATGTGAGAAAGGAAGTTATTATGAGAAACATAAGAAGAGATCTGGACTCTTGATCATTTTTAATCATGCACAACCATGAATTATGTTTTAGAAGATAATTGATCTGGTGCATCTCGGTGCACCTCATTAGTTTGATATTCATATAGGATTGATCTAAAGGTGGATATTTCTTCTTATGTTTCTCACTATAACTTCTCTTCTCACCGGAACCTAACCCTATATATATATGGGCAAGTTCATTTGTCAACCCAATATATGGTGTTCATTTTGTGAACCAATCACAGTCATTCATCTTGAAAATCAATGACTCATATTTATCATGGCATTTATGTAATCACTAAGAATATGATGTATTAGACTGGTAGATGAACATATATATTAACAAGGGGATCAACGACGGAATAGGCTTTTAGCGACGGATTTTTCCACCACTGATACTCATCATTTTTGTAGTGAGAGAGAGAAAAAAAAACCTTCAGTTACACATCTAACTTTCACTGTGAAATCGATGAACAACCGAGAGCACGACCCATGTCCCAATTTATCATGAATAATGGAACTGAATTTATTTACAGTATTCATAACAAATGATGCACCATTTATGATAAATGTCACGAAAAAAATGATACACTCTAATCGATCTTTCGATTCACACTAATCGATCTTTCGATTCACAAGAGAAATCATATTCCTAACCAAATATACCCTTCTATATATAAATAGTTACGACTAATTGTAATCATATACTACATAATCCATAACAGAGTTGTTGTTCTAGTGAGATTGAGAATTAAAATGAGAAGTGTAAGAAAGATCTCCATCCTTGAATGTATATTAAGATGAGATGTACCAGATCAATCCTCGCATCAAACTTAATTCATAAATAACTTTTAAGATTAAAGATGATCAAGAATCCAAATCAATTCTTATATTTTTCATTTTAACTCTTTTTTTTATACGATATTTCGTGACGTATAGAAAAAAAAAAAAGATGAACCACATGGGCATCATTCCGGGGTAAAAAGATAAGGAGACGCAATGATGAATATGGGGGGTTTAGTGGAGCACGCTCTCTTGCACGTGACCAACTCCATCCAATATTTGAATAAAAATAAAAAACAATTAATTGGTATTTCCTCGTTGAGATTTTTTGTTAATTAAATATAAAAAAGACGGAAAATACATGCACACTTCTAGTTTTGTGTGTGTTTCACGTTTTCAAAAATATTTAATCAATTTACGGGGATTTGGTCGAGGTTGCGTCCATGAATGTATGTATATAACAAATCATATATTTGTTAGTAGTTTAATGGATTTAATGAGATTTATATTTATTCGATCAGTTACATAATTGTTTAATAATGGTTTAATGATACAGAAAGTGGTTTATTCAGTATTTAATAGGTTTTTAAAGAAAGTTTTATGTTGAAACCCATTTTTTTCCTTCCAAATCTACCCTTCAAATTAGGGGTACTCAAAAACCCGACCAACCCGATCAATACAATATAACTCAACCCAACGCGAAATAACTCAATCTGATGTCTAATCGAGTTGTAAAATTGTTAAACCGTATGTATTGTGTTGATATTGAGTTACTATTATTTGTGAAGGGTTTTCTAGCCCTATAGGAATATACAAACATACATGTGGCAGCGGAAATAAACACACGAAAATTCATATGGCAAGCATTCACTCTAAACCCTATAAAGGATGCTAGCCTAATGATTATAAGCAACACAACAATAAAAGAAAGGGAATAATTACCTCTAACAGTCTAGCTGTCTTCTTTACTCAAGCCAGTTGAAAGACTTGAAGATCCTCACACGCTGAGATGCAAGTGTCCAAAGTAGAACACCTCAAATGGTTCACACCCAATAGACCCTTAAAGATTAAATAGGAACCCTTGATTTAGCCTTCTAATAAGATACCGAATGCGAGAGAGGAAAGAAAGAGAACTTCTAGATCACAAGGAAGCCTAGAAGTGGGATTAGGCATGGTGATTTGACCCGACCCGGTGCGGAACCCGGTTCACCGGACCCGAACGGGGACGAGGATTCCCCGCTAAAACGAGTACCGGGTCCGGGGCCGGGGATCCCCGGTAGAGGCAAACCGGGGCTGGGGCCGGGGCCGGGGCCGGGTATTGTATCCCCCGACCTGCCCCATACCCGGTATATTAAAAAAATCATAATTCATAAATAAGTCCATTGGGCTTTGGTTATAGTTATATGGAAATTGGGCCTTGGCTTTGACATTGATTTTGGCTTTGAGTCTAGACACCATCGCCTTCCTTCCACCCTTCCCCAGTTCGGCAGTTCCCCACTTCCCCTAACCCCTTCACTCTTCACGACTGACGGCTTTCCCCAACCCTAAATCCCAATTCTTCTTCCCGGCGCCGGTTGCCTTCCCCTTCTTCACGGCTCACCAGTAAGCGACTAAACGGACTAAGCGCCTTCCGACCCTTCCCCTTTACGGCGCCTTCCCCTTCACGGTGTTGCCAGACACTCGTCCTTGTCTCGTGGACCTTCGACCTTCGACAGTCATCCAGTCGGTGCGTTCTTCCTTCTTCCAGTGAGCAGTGAGCACAACTGCACAGTGAACAGTGACAGCCGCCACCAGTCCACCACACCACTACACCAGTCGTCTTCTTCGAGAGTTCGAGGTCGGTAACTGTTTGTTGACCAGATGTTGACCGGGTGTTGACCAAAATTTGACCGGGGCCGAAAAGTTATTCCCCGTACCCGCCGGGGACCGGGGCCGGGGCCGATGGCTATAAACCGGGGCCGGGGACGGGGATTGCAAACCCCGCCCCATACCCGCCCCGTTACCATGCCTAAGTGGGATGCCTAAAATGAAAGGGAAGACCTTGATTTATAGTGACAAGGGAGTGCCATGGTTTGATGTTTGGGGCGCTGTGGGATGCCCAAACACGCCACCATGGCCTCTTCCATCCTTTTTCACTATAATTCATTTTCCCTTCAGTTTCTTTCTATTTGATAATTAATTAATCTCTCTTTATTAATTAATTAATTTCTTTTAGTTTCTAATTAATTTATTACTCAATAATAAATTAACAAACTAAATGATATCTCCTCTTTCTTATCCTTAGTTAATACTTAGGGTTATTGAGGGCAACCCAAATGGGACTATGCTAATAATGGAAAGCTTCCCAATATAGAAACCTCTCAAAATAGAAAGTTTCCACAAATAGTTATGATGTTGGACACTATTCCAACAATTTGAACCCAACCCAACCCGATAAACCCAATATCCTTTTATTTTTTGGATTTAATATGATTATTGAATTTCTATTAATGTATAAATTAGACAATTACACTATCATGTAAACTCTTCATATATACATATTTTCAATCTATTCACATATCTATATATATAACTCATTCGTAATATATGTTCAATAACTATAAACATATATATATAAATTGAGAAAATTAACTGAATGTAATATACGTAATAAATATGGATACGTTGTATTAAATGGTTGATGATGAAAAAGAAATTATGAGTAGAGAAATAACATATTCAAGGTTAGAAGAATATTTTAACATACCAAAGTATCAACCCGACTAACTCATACGGTTTAGGTTGCACTTTGATTTGGGTTGAGTTGAGTTACGATTTTTCAGACCACAAACATTGGATTCAGTTGTTCAAATGTCTTCAACCCGATCAACCCAACCCCTGAACAACCCTACTCCAAATTATTAAACACACTCCTTCGATATATGGGAAAATCCCTCCAAACAAAAATCTTCGCAATCTATAAAAACAGATGAATCAACAAATACATCTTTATCCATATTAAACTTAATGAAAAACCAATTAAACAACCCAAATATAATAAACATGAACCAATGTATCTTAAATAATAACCCAAAATGTTACCATAAGTATAAAAAACATTGTTATAAATTATAATTTTTCTTATAGTATAAAAACAATTAGGACTAGTAAATCAATACCATTATTGGATTTGGAGGTAGGATGTGTCTTAATCAATACAGGCTTAAAACAACGCAATTATGATTGGGCTTAATAAGAAAGAGCTAGTTTTAGGTCTAAAAAATCATCTTATATACTTCTATCACTAAATTTTTATTGAACTTTACCCTTGTATTCATGCATATATTCTGTCATATTCTATATATCTGGTTTTCTACCTTTTCATGAACATACATACACGTCTTATTATCACTAAACAAAAAGCATCCGATTAAATACCAATTTTATAAAAGAAATCATAAATAAATAGAGACGATCACGACAAACAAATTATTGACTACACTGATGATCAAAGTCTACATATTGGTGGTTTTTGAAGCTAATGTGCACATTTTGTTGACAATGGGAAGTATTCATTGTGCATGCTTGGTATGAAAGCAATCAAAGTCTTTTTATACAATAAGCCATCCATGTAACATAATCAAACAGTTCCAATGACAGATACTCCAAAATACTAACGACAATAACAATTTTACGTTCCAACCCCCATACACACATGTAAGTTCAAATTTCTAGAAAATTCGTACAAAATTAAAAAACACCTTAATAATCATTCACAAATGAATAGATTCAATAACTTGTAAGTTGTAAAAGATGAATATTTATTAAAATATTGGAAGGAAAAATGTGAATATTGAATGATATTTGTAAAGAAAATGTGGGAGAAAGAGAATAAAAAAGAAGTGGAAGAATCAAGTAATTGAAGGAAGAAAGCAAAGGTACCGTACACGCATCTAAAGATGGCGCGTGGGGAATGAAACCCCTTTTGGATTCTTTACCTCTTCGCCCTTCTCTTCTCCACAATTTCATTTGTCAACTACACACACAAAAACAATCCCATAATTTCTTCAATTATGATTTAAACCAATTATATTCTTCTAAAATAAACCTCTATATATTATCTCACCGATTATCTGTTTATTTTTTAATAATTTTATTAAAACCAATTTTTGAATTATTAAGAGGTAAATTTTGTTTGATAAGAATTTTTTTATAGTTTAATAGTTTTAAAACCATCTGAATAATTTTGTATCATATACCTCCCTTAATCATTCAACACTCTAATTTTATTATAAATAATTACTAAACAATTATATTTCATTTTACATTATATCATGAGAACCTCGTTAATCATGACAGGAAAACTAACCATTCGTATAAGATTACAAGTAAATTGTGTGTAAGTACAACTTATTAAAGTTCTATTTTTGAATTCGTATAACTAACTGTAGATAAACATAATCAAATACAAAATAAACATCTCATTTTAAATATAAAAAATCTAAAATATAATTAAAATAATAATTGAGTTCTAAGAGAATTATTATTTTTATAAAAAATTATTATTAAGCCAAAAATAAATTACTTTATTATTTAAATTAAATTAAATTATAATAAAAAATTAAATTAAAGTTAATTATATAAAAAATAAGAACTTTTCAATAATTAATTTGATATTAATATGTATATATTTTTTGAAAATTTTATTATATATTTAAATTTATTTTTATTCAAAAATAAAATATTATTTTTTTCAAAATCACATAAACTATATTATATTAATATAAATAAAAAATTAAAATAAAACATTAAAATAAAGTTGTATCTCATTACATATTCGTTTATAGTTATAACATTAAAATGGATGAATGTTGAGAGGTAATATAATTCAGAGAAAGTTCTGATCTGATCGTGTCCCCTCTTCTCCTCTACAAATCTCTCGATCTCCATACCGTAACCTCCCCTTCTATCTGTTATATCTAACCACCCTCAACGCACACTTTTCCATTTCTCATCAAACTCCAACAAATTCAAGGTTTTCTTCAACTCCCCATCTTTCTTTTACACAATTTCACACCTCCAATCTTACTTCAAACTTCCCCCTTTTCTTTCTCCCAATTTTCAATTGTTTCTTGATTTCCATATTAAAAAAGTTTCTTTCTTCCTACTCGTGATTTTGCAGGATGTTAAGGCCATCGATTTTCTTGTTTCAACTACGTGTTTTCTTGTGACCCAACGATTCTATCTGTAAATGGTGAAATTAGGAATTTAGGGTTTTGTTACGAAATTGAAGGGAAGATACGAGGAGTTAATTTGATCTTGAATGGGGAATAAACTGGGTAGGAGGCGACAGCTAGTGGACGACAAGTATACAAGGCCTCAAGGGTTATATCAACACAAAGACGTAGATCACAAGAAGCTTCGTAAGCTTATACTCGATTCCAAGCTCGCTCCTTGCTATCCTGGAGACGATGACTGCAGTTGCGATCTTGAAGAATGCCCAATTTGCTTCTTGGTCTGTGTTTCTGTTCTAATTCTCTATGTTTCTTGTTTCAAAGCTTTCAATATCTTGATTGAAAAATTAATCTTGTAGCTGTTCAAGATTCTATTGAGATGGTGTCTTAAACTATTAGGTTTCAATTCTATTGACATCGGAGATTGATAGCTGGAATTTGTTTCAATTATGTCTTTCTGATACATTTATATCTTTTCGTGAACCATTTTCAGTATTATCCAAGTCTAAATAGATCAAGATGTTGCACCAAAGGCATTTGTACCGGTAAATATCATGTGTTTGTCATCTGTGTTGCTCAAGTGAGGATATTTGAAAGCAATATGATTAATTTCTAACATTTTTGTTGTTCAATCAGAGTGTTTCCTGCAGATGAAGACCCCCAATTCTACTCGTCCCACGCAGTATCCTTGTTGGTGTATGATTTTCAAATTTTCATTGTTGTTGATCTTGTTAGTGTTCCAAATTATGTGGTTCGTGTTTTCAATTTCTTAACGATACTTAGGTGTCCCTTTTGTAAAACATTGAATTACGCTGTGGAGTATAGAGGCATGAAGACGAAAGAGGAAAAGGGGCAGGAGCAAATCGTAAGCACTAATTCAGTGCAACATGCTTAGTTAGTCATTCTATTGTCTCTGTTCTCTTGGAGTACTTGGTGCGGGTTTTATTTATTTTTAATTTTTTTGGGTATTCTTGTATTGTGTTATAGGAAGAACAAAGGGTGATAGAAGCAAAAATAAGAATGAGACAGCAAGAAATTCAAGATGAAGAGGAAAGAATGCTAAAAAGGCAAGATATGAGCTCTTCTAGCAGGATAATTGAACCAAGTGAGGCTGAGTATTTCTCCAGAGCAGGTATGTGCCGGGAAGGGGCAGAAATAGAATTAGTTGTTATTATAAAGTGGTATTTTTGTTATAATGTTGCTAATTGTTATTAGGTATGTGCCGAGATAGGAATTTAAATGAATGCTAGTGTAAATAAGCAGGAAGGGAAATATAGTAAGCTTATCATGGATGAATGAATAATTTATCCATCTTCTATCTAAATTCTTTTATTTTTGAAGAATATAACATATATATATGTATACAGCAAATACTAACACACACTCCTTACCTTTGGTGAAGTTTGAACCCTTTCGGTTTGCTGCATCTCTATCATTCTTCTGTTGCCAGTCTTTCCTTCATCTTTAAAGGAGTGGTTTCATTTGATATTTGAGCCTGTTTGATTACTAGAGCATTATCAATGCTATGCATTTTTCTTGGCGGAAAGACTACATCTAGTATCCAACCAATGATTTGGGTGATGTGCGCTGAGCTCTTATTTGCAAGCGTGGAAATCAATCTCACAACTGTCATACCAAATTTCTTGAAGCAAATAAATTTTTATAGAGAGAGATAGAGGAAGTTTCAAATATAAACCATGGAAATCTTAACCGTCCATCCTAGCCTGATGATTAAAAACTATCTGGTTATATAAATATCTAGATTGTTTCCTAATCTAAAGTAATGATTATAACTAATGAACCCTATCATCTTCCATTAATATGTTGATGATGATGAATGAACCCCGATCATTTTCCATAAATGTGTCGATTGTTTCCTAATATATAAATCTCTCTCTCTCTCTCTCTCTCTATATATATATATATATATATTCATATTAAATAAAAATCAATACAGGTAAATAAAATGAAATAATCCAAGGGAAATAACAAACAGTTTTTGGACAATTAATAATTTGGAAGCCTAGATAAGTGAGTTGCACAACAACACTCTTCATTGTTATTGTAGAAGGGGCTTGATGAAAAGTTGTTGTAGTGCTTAAGGGTATGGAAGCTTTGTTAGATTTGGAGAAACCCAATAGAAATGAAGGTCCCTCTGGGCATGTTCCAATTAGCACAGGGGTTAACATTGAAAACTATTAGTGACCTTGAGAAATTAATAGAGGAGGGATTGAGGAATGAATGTTGATGGAAACCTATCTCATTTAGAGAGGCTATTTGGTAACTGAATATCATCCCATGGGAGATAAGGAGAAGGCAAATGCTGCTAGCCGGAAACTCACATGATGGAAACAAGTAAGTTGCTGCTAAACAAGGTAGAAGACCCAAAATTAGTTCTCATTAAAAAGTTGACCAAAGAACAGAATGCAAATTAGAAAGAAACGATGATTATGCTTTCGTATGAGTAGCCATATTGTAGCAGATCATCAAGGCAAACAGCCACACCTATTATGATTCAACTACAAGAGGTGGGAATAAATTAGGAGAAGAAAGAAGAGCAACAAGAAAAACTGAGACTATTGAACTTGCTATCATTGCATGCTTTCTCTAGACACGTGTCCACCTCTTTCATTTGAGTTATAGGCATGTATGAATGTAACCCCATAAGTTCAACTGATAGTGGTTGTATGGGAAATTTTATTGGCACATAAATTGCTAGGAGACCGAGAGTGAAGCAATAATAGAAGCATTGTGATAAATGGTATGAAGTTTTGAAAGTGTATATCAAGAGCTGGTGGCTTTCGAAGGCCTCCTTCCACACTTCGGGTCAAAAGCATTACATCCACTTGAAGGAAATGACACAACCCCTAAGTATTAGGCCATATGTGCGAAATTCTGAAACTGAAAACATATGCTTCCTAGCTCTCTTTGTTTTACATCCTGATGGAAGTTGGAGTGTATGTTGATTATAGAGTTCTAAGTTAAGCTATGAAGGACACATTCCCTGTACCTGTAATAGACGACTTACTTGATGAACTCCATGGCGACGAATGGTTTCCCAAGCTGGATTTAGGTCCAAAATCACGGATATTGTTTGATGATAATGAACAGTTTGCTGTGTATTCTCTGTTTGCTGTTTTTTTTTTTGCACTTCAAAGGAGTGTTTTTATAGTACGGTTATTATGGTGTAGTTTTTTCCCTTCTTTCCATTAATATAATAAGCTTTATATATGCAGTGACATCTTCTTCTGAAGGTGAGGAAATTGTTTCCGTTCCACAGCAGGGTGCCACAACAGTTAGACATCCTCAACGCTTGAGGGAGAATAGGTATGCCTTTTTATTTTATTTTAAGAGCTAAAGGAATTCGGAATGTTTATGCTAAAGGAAAGTTATTGCATTTTCAGAGCTGTCCAAGCTAGTCTCTTTGATGAATTAGATCATTTCGGTGACACTTAGGCCCGTTTGGTTTTACGGAATGTTTTTGAGTGATTTGGCTTTTGTGGAAGGATTTGGAATTAGAAGGGTTTAGAATCTTTTGTGTGTTCGGTTTGTAGGATTTGGAATAGAATTGAATTCCATTATTTATGAATAAATTATTAAAAATAATTAAATTACCTTTTTATTAATTGAGTATTACAAACAAGTATTTTTAACGTAATTTAAAACATTATTACAAACAAATCCTATGAAATCCTGCAAAATACCAACTACCCCCTTGGGATTCCGTTAAAATGCCGGGATTTCAATTTTGAAGACATTCGAGGATATTGTTTTCTTCTTTCTTCTCAAAATAATTATCCTGTATCGGCTTTGAATATCAGTTCTGCTACTAGCTATGTCTACCTATTACTTCTTTTTCCAGTGTTTAGTACCTCTTGTAGATTGTTATGTTGTTAACATATCTTGAAAAACAAATAAATCCATATTACTTTTGAAGTTAAGAACGGTGTGTTTGACTCACAAAGTCAAAAGAGCGCAATTTAGTAGGATGGATTCACGGAGGTGGCATCATTGTTGGTGTTCAGTAATAGCCCATTAAGGTAGCTTTGTGGATATTGAAATCCTGCCATGGTTTTGAGTCATCTTGTTTATGTCATTGATGGTTATTTCTTGAACTCCCAACCTCCTACAAGATGCGAGCTTGCTAATCTTGCTAGGGACTAGTCCATTTTCGACATTTGTAGACCTTACTTTGACCAACCGAAGTAAATTGGCTGATAGATTGAACCTAAAACTATGAAGTCAAACCTTTTTGGTTGAAAGTGTATGAAATTATAATCATCAAATATCCAAGGGAATTCAAAGATCCATTTGTGATCAAGCAAGAAACATAAGAATGAACTCAAATTAGCAAGCTTTAGGTACATCCAAACATTAAGCATAATTAGCATCTAATTAGTGCATCTTGCTTAACAAGTAGAGTTGATCTTGATATGGGATATCTGATCTGAATGCAGAGAGGATGAGTTTGATCTTGATCCAGAGAACATAATGCTTATGGAAGCCATCTGGTTATCATATCAGGTACTTTTGAGTTTATAGCTTATAAGTTCAAATTTCTTGTATTTTATTTATACATTTTAAGATCTTTGTTGTTGATGGTTTGATGGGATTGCATAGGAGGATGGGAAGCACCAACACCATAGCTCTAATTATGGTGATGCTGCCCAATTAGCAAAATACGCAACAGAAGTTCGTGTTTTGGCATCCATGGCCCCACAGGCTGCAGAATCGTCATCTTCAACCTCATCACCTTCTGGTGGTCTTGCATGTGCTATCGCCGCCCTTGCTGAACGCCAGCAAATGGGAGGAGAATCGTCCACTAATTACAACAGTTACGGTGGGAATATATCAACATACAACGTGCAGCATCCAACAGGGTTATCACTTGATAACCATCTGGGAATAAGATCAGAGGGAGAATGGGTGCAAGATTCTTCAGCGATGGGTGAAAATGCATATGGGTATGATAATTCGAACGCAATAGATGATGATGGAAGCAGATACGGGCAACAAGATGATGAGGAGGAGATGGAGAATGGTTTCGGAGGAACCATAGTTGTTCCTGAGAGCTTTGAAGAGCAGATGATGCTAGCCATGGCTGTGTCGCTGGCAGAGGCTCGAGCTAGGACTAGTACACCAGAGGTTGCATGGATTTAATGTGTGTTTTATACGGTATGTAAAACAGAAAAAGATAAAAAGTGTAGATGATGTTCTTTGAATCAACAGACAGACATATAGCTCTCCTCCTGATATTTCAGAGTCTGTATGATTGTTGTTGATGGGAGATTTGGGTTTGAAAAGTAAAGTTAATCATCATCTTTTGCCATAAACCATGCATTTACTCAGTAACATTTGTCATTGAATTGAATCTTTTTTTGGTTTAAAGAACTCAAGAAATTACATTGATGAACCACAGGGGTGTTTCTAGTAATCCATTAAATAACACAGAACTTACATAGTTAGATGTAGGATTTGAATTAAGGACTTGACAATTAAGAAAACAAAACCAAAAAACATTGTTAAACATAGTAGTAATACGATGTTTATATATATGCTACATGATGTTACAGGCAGCATTGGTATTTTCATCACTAAAGGCAGCACCGGTCTGGTGTCCAATTAAACCGGAAGACTGGATCGGGTTATAACTCTGGTGGTTATCGTAACCATGCTTGTAGTAGTTGTACGATGACGACGAAGATGGCTGCCGTGTATAGAACGTCGCTGTGGGGCCACCGGTGCCGGAACCACCATTACCATTCTGTTGTTGTTGTTGTTGTTGAGCATACTGATTAACGTTGTAATTATGGCTGCGGATGTCGGGATTGTAGGGTACGTTCCAGATCTCAGCTCGCCGGCCGGTTTTTCTCACTGTCTTCAACACCTTTTTCTCGTCGGCATATCCCGTCACCGTCACCTTCTGTAACCCCATGTCTATTTCTACGTTCTCCACCCCTAATTCCAATCAAATAAACCCCAAATTACGATGGTGCTCTAAATTCATAAGGATTAATTTACTGAAGTAATTATAAACATGTACCTTTGAGTTTTTGAAGAGATTTTCGGATCTTGTTCTCACAGCCGGCACAATCTACATGTACTTGCAGTTCTATGATCTGTAAATTAAATTAAAGTGGTAAATTATACATGCATGGTGAAGTATCCTTGTACAGTCGCAAGTCTATGAAGGTGGAAAATAAAGCTTACCGCCATGGCTGATTTTATTTGCAGGTCTTTCAGAGACTTTGAGCTTCAATTATATCGACTTTCTTGTGTTCCATTCGTATTAGATACATATATATATATATATATATATGTGTGTGTGTGTGTGTGTGTATGTATATGCATGTGAGCGGGCCTTGATGTGTGGGAGGGGAGGTGATGATGGGCACCGACTTCTTCCTTGTCTTTCGTTTGCAGAAACCTTAGAGAATTGAAAGAAGTGGAAGCAAAGTGAGTTGATGCATGCATACAAATTGGATATAAATTGAATTTTGGATACCAAATAAAAAGCATATAAATTGGATGTTTGACTTTTTGAGGGCAGTAATGCGCAAGTCACGAGCGTTGACTGGATAGAAAGTCAACATCCCTTCACCGTTAAGAAGACGTGTTTCTGTTGTATTTTCATTTTAACAAATCATAAAGCACGGGGTTTAAAGAGGTTCACCCCTTTGCGGGGTCCAACGGACAGAGTCCCTTTCCCATAAATCTTGAGTGTGTATTTAGATCGTCACCGAGTAAATTCGGTGACCAAGAAGAGAGGTCTATACCTACGAACCCAGATTCTAACAACATTCTTGTTTCATCATCGGCTCGTGATCGTATGGCTTTCAACCATTTGAAGAACTACAAGTCTATGAAGTTTGATGAGTTTGTAAACAACGATAAAACAACATTTGACGTCTAATTGTTGAAATTTAACTTTGTAATCATCGAGCATCTAAATCCAACATCGCCACCGGGTCAAATATGTCATCATATTAATTGCTCCTTATCTTCTAATACGATTGGTTACGAGCACTGACCTGAAATGAAAGTCCATCTTCAAGAAACAATACCTTAAGATAAATGTTCTCACGATTATCACAATATATGGAGTTCTCAAATGATTAAGTCCATATATATATTCAAGACCTAAACTGAAGTGCACTGTGCACACAAACCATCAGCTTCCTCTTTCTCTGTTGGTTTGGTAAGAAAGAGGAATATATCATTGTTGGCATAGAAAAGAAAACTTACCAGCGAGGAAGATCGATAGATTTTAGGGCGGAAGAAGCTTTGAAGCAAAGAAACAAGAGTGGGAACTGGGAAAGATAAGGAGGTGTTCACATGGATTCCATCTTCTCCATTGGATACATGGACAATACCGAGAAGAAACCCTACGGTGAAGTGTTATGGTAACGACCATACAGCAAAAAGCTTTCAAGTTTTCCATCAAGACAGTCAAGCAACTATTATAGTTGCATTAGCATCAACGCGGGCGTGTGTGTATATGAATCGTTACCTACTATTAAGTCTTGATGATGTAAATAACATGTTAGAACATACCTTTATCAGATAATTCAAGTATAGAATTATACCATGATCATGTATATATACATGGAAAATGCACATTGCAATATCACCTGGTTGTTTCCGTTTTCGGCTTATAACCAGCATCCCCACAAGAACACGAACCATCCTTAAAAAGATGAAAACTTTCGGTATCCCTAACACCAATCTCTCTCCTCACAACTTTGGAAATAAACTTCACCATCTTATGACAGTTTTCACACATATAAAGATTTTTTGTTACTCGTATAGGCATGCCAGGAGCGGTATTTATGAGCCCAAATCCAATCGCCAATCTTTCACTATGCCCACACAAAATCTCCGCTTTCGGCCCATCAACTTCATCGAATCCAACTTCTTCCATCTTCTCATAAAAACCATCCAAAACTGCACTTATTTCTTTCACTTGAGGATGGTTTTGATCACCAGTGAGAAATGCATGGATGCTTCCCTTCACTTCCACCCAACTGCACCCAGGATCAACGGTCACCCCCTTTTCTCTCATCAATTTTTTCACCCTCCCAACTTCATCCCATTTGCCAATATCAGCATAGAAATCACATAAAAGTCCGTAATATCCGACACTCTCAGGTTCATCCATATCAAGTATATGTTGGGCTGCAACTTCCCCTAACTCAACCTGCTTGTGGATCCTGCACGCATTTAACAATGCTCCCCATATCGCTTGATCTGGTTTTATAGGCATTTTTTCAATGAACCTGTGAGCTTCTTCAAGTTTCCCAGCTCGTCCAAGTAAATCAACTACACAAGCATAATGCTTCACGTTTGGGGCAAGACCATAATCCTCTGTCATACGGTTGAAATAGTCCAAACCATTTGCAACCATCCCGGATCTACCACAAGCACATAACAAAGAAATAAAGGTAACAGCATCTGGTTTTACATCCATTTTGTTAAATAGCTCGATGGCATCTTTGCCTTGTCCTCTTTCGGCATAGCCGGTTAAGAGTGTATTCCAAGAAGCAATGTCTTTCTCGTGTGAATTGAATTGGTTACATGCAATATCCATCCTCCCACATCTTACATACATGTCGAGGAGTGCGTTAGGTAGGAATCCATCAAACCCGAGTCCAATTCTTAACGCATAGGCATGTATCTCTTTTCCGGTCATCAGAGCTCCTATCCTACCACAAGCAGAAAGGACGGAAATCAAGGTAATTGAATTCGGCATTAAACTAGCTTTCATCCTTCTAAAGAAACTAAGGGCCTCAACGCTCCGATTGTTGATCCGGAGACCGAGTATGATTGAAGTCCAAGATATCACATTCTTGTTGGGGATGAGTTGGAAGACTTCCAAAGCCTTATCGATAAGTTTACATTTGGAATATAGATCAATTAAAGCGTTGGTGACTATGACATACGATAAAAGTCCAGTTCTCTTGGCAAACTCATGTAGCTCAATACCCATATCTAAGCGACCTAATGAAGCGCAAGCGGAAAGAACACTAGCAATGGTGATTTCATCAGGCTCAACGCCTTCTGTCTCCATCTTCTTGTAGATTTCCACGGCCTTTTCAGGTAACCCGTTATTCTCATAACCTGAAATCATGGATGTCCACGATACCACATCCTTTGATTCAACTCTGGTAAAAACCTTTTCTGCTTCTTCCCAAGCTCCAATGCTTGAGTAAAGTTGTATTAATGAATTACTAATAGAAACATCCTTTCCAAAATCATGTTTTGCGGCATACCCATGAACAACCTTTCCTAATCTCTCGTCGCCAATGAACTCGCAAGCTGAGATTACACTAGTCATAGTCCTCAAATCCGGAACCACAAGGTAATCAAGCATGTTAAGAAACAATTTAAGCCCTCCCAAACACTCCTCGTTTTCGAAGTATCCCGAAATCATGGCATTCCATGATATTCTATCCTTTTCAGGCATTTTATCAAACACCAACCGAGCACTATATACATCCCCGCATTTCGCATACATAGTCATCAAAGAGTTATTCACATCAATATCAGATTGAAACCCAAATCTCATTACATGAACATGAACCTCTCTGCCCCTACCTAAATCTGGTACGCCCCCACAAGTCCTCAAAACACTAGGAAAAGTATACACATCGGGTCTCTGCCCGTCCCATAGCATTCGATGATACAAATTCAACGCCTCATCAAAGTATCCAGCTTTAGCATACCCACCGATCAAAACATTCCAAGAAAACACATCTCTCTCAGACATTTTACCAAACACATACCATGCGTCGACCAAATTACGCAACCTAACAAACATGCTCAACAACGAGTTCCCAAGTCTGATACTCAAATGGGTTGTCGAATTGGATATTAAAGAGTACACTTGACACCCTTCAGGCTCTGCTCGTTTCCGCTCGCAGAGTTCGACTAGCGAGATAAAAGTTTCTTCATCGACCGTAAGTTGGAGTTCTTTCATTGTATTTAGCTGTGTTAGAGCTTGTTCTAGATTCCCACTAAGGCAGAGGTCGCATATTACGGAATTGGGGTCTCTAGTGTCGATGGAATCAGTACTGGCTACGGATATTTCATTGTTCTTCTTTAGGGAAAGTTTACAGGTCCGTAATGAAATTGAGAACTTTATAGTATTGGACATACAGTTACGGTGAAGAGAGTTGGAAAGATCGGAGTGACATGAAGCAACTGTTGGAGGTTTAGCTGAGACCGCCATTTGCGAGATACCTGCATAAAGAATTTCAGTGTTTAAAGTATCAAAGATTCGCTTGTATGCAACGTCGTTTCATGATAACACGCAAAAACCTTTTTAAAACAAAGGAAAAAGTTCGCAAGGTATCATTTATTACTTGATACCGAAATTGCAACAATTTCTTCCTGTAATTCGCAATCGTCGTTCCAATAAGGTATGCATCAAACGGTTTCACTACTTTTTTCATGAAGATTCAGGAAACCAAATTCAAAACCAACTAATCATCCGCATATAAAACGGATTGAAAACATGATAAAAGCCACTTACAGAACAGATTGAAGCACTAACCTGAGGAATCAAACAGGGCGAGGTGAGAGAATTATCAGCCAGGGAATTTTGTTTTTGGAGCTTGCAACTGTGGATACTAGATGCTAAAAGATAGGAATTCAAAGGGTGTTTGGGATTGTTTCGTAAAAGCAGATATTAAGTTTAAGTTCTCCTTGTTACCGATTTAATTTTTTATTACCTATTTAATATTGGTATAAGTTGTTTATCAAAAACTCAAAAGTGTTTATTACCGATATCATACCGAAATAAGTCAATAAATTATTTTTATAAGTAATTCCAAACACCCCCTAAGACTCGTCGTAGCCTCATGTCATCTCCTCACTTTGGGGCTGTTTACCAAATTTTCTATTAAGTCCTGTATGGATAAATTTGTTTGTCTGGATAAATTTGGGTTGCTCTTTACTTTTCTATCTGAATCAACAGTCTGAATAACAGAAATGACCAATTTACCCCTGAGGATTAACTATGGGCTGTTTAGTATATTGTTGTTCATTTTTTAAGGCAAATGATATTTCTGAAAAATAAAATATTCGAGCTATGTATTAAATAGTTGCTCAAACAACAGTGGAAGGAAAATAAAATTACAACCACATAACATAAAAAAATTAATAAAATGGCAAACATAAAGAACAAATGAAGAACAATAGTGATATGCCATGGCTCATAGTTTTTCAACCTTAAACATAAATCTTTCAAACAATCTTGGACAAAAAACAAGTTGGTGTAGCAGAAGGAAATGCAAACTTGAGAAGGTCATGCCTTATGGTTTTTTATAAGCAAAATCACTACCGTGAGTGAGGCTTCCTGTAGGCTATAGTGATTTAAAATCTAAGTATCCAACAGCATAAAAGTTTAATTGATGGATCATAAATTCAACGTCAAAAAAGATGGATTACTTCACTTTTAGCAGCAGAGCAGTAGCGATGGGGACAGAGAGGGCGAGGGTTTACAGAATAGATGAACGGTAGCAGCAATCGATAATCATAGAATAGATGAACATGACAAGCAGCAATCGAAATCATAGAATAGATGAACAGTAGCAAGCAGCAATCGAAATCATAGAACAGATGAAGAGTAGCAGCAGCAATCGAAATCATAGAACAAATGAAGAGTAGCAAGCAGCAATCGAAATCATAGAACAAATGAAGAGTAGCAGCAGCAATCAAAATCATAGAACAGATGAAGAGTAGCAGCAGCAATCGAAATCATAGAACAGATGAAGAGTAGCAGCAGCAATCTAAAAGAAAATAATCGATAGATGAAGAACAGCCCCTTACCTTTGCGATTTGAAATCGGCCGAATAGAGTTCTAGACAGGAGAGCGTCGATAGATGAAGAACAGCCCCTTACCTTTGCGATTGTAGCGAGAGAGCGTCGATTGTAGGGATGAAGGGTATGGAATGTCTTTTTCTTGGCTTAACGTGGACAACCTCTAGTTTTCATCTAGGCGAATAAGCCCGAAGTAAACAGGCTAAAATGACTGTGCGAATAAGCCCATTTATCCGGTAAGCTCATTAAGCCACAAGTAAACAGACCATTTGTCTAACATTATGTTAAAGCTTCTGACATGATATTTGATTTTTATTTATTTATATTATTTGTTAACTTTTAATATATAATTTAATTTAAATGGTTTATTATCATTAATTTATTGAGTAGTAGTAGAAAATATGTGTTTACTGTATATAACATTAGAGTAAATTCACTGTTGGTCCAGGTGGTTAGCTCAAAATCTGGGTATGGTCTCTATTTTGAAATAACTACGTTGAGGGTCACTGTGGTTTGCATTTCGTTTCGACCTAGGTCCTTACCACTAACGGAATTGATAAAAGTCTGTTAACCTTGTTAACTTTAGAGACATTTTGGTTATTTTATCTATTTTATTAAAAACAATAATTTTAAACTTAAAAGATTTTATCCTCCACTTAAAATAAGACGTGTGTCATCCCATCCCTCCTCCCTCAACCATAATTTTCTCTCTTCCATTTCCAGCCATCTTTTCTCTCTCTCCCAGAGAGAGAGAGAGAGAGAGAGAGAGAAGTTGCAATGGTGGTAGGGGAGGTGAACATATGAGAACAGAGGTGGTGGGAGCAGAATGAAGAAGGTCGGTGGTGGTGGAACGGATTGAAGAAGGTTGGTGGTGGTCGAACAGATCGAATAAGGTCGTCGGTGAGGTGGTGAACGGAGGAAGATGGCTTGTCGTGGGGAGATGAACTCGAAGGGTTTGGGAAAGAAGAAACAACATGTAACACGTTATCTTATGTGATTTTCATGTCATTTTAAGTTTGACAAGTCAACAAAGAAAAACTTGTTCATAAGGTAGCAAGTTATCCAATGTTATAACGAGTAAATTTTTGAAAGTATGATGTCTTAATAAAAAAATATTTTAATAGTATATTGTTGTTATAAAAAAAACTGAAAATATAATATTATAATAATAAAATTTGTAAAAGTAAGTTGTTATTTTAAGCATTTTGCTCTATTTTATATTATATATATAAACAAACAAAAAGGTATAACAATTTGCCCTTGATTAACGGACTTTATAGGTGTTAGTAACACGAACCCAACTTGAAACAAAATGCAAATCACAGGGACCTCAGTGTACTTGTTTCAAAATAGGTAGGATACCCAAATTCTAACCTAACCACAGGGGCCAATGGTATAATTTACTCATAATATCATATAAAATATAGCAATTTGTTGCTTTAAGTCACGCCATGAAAAACGTCATGACCACACCTCATGCTATTTAAAACCTTGAATATTATATATAAAACATATGTTTTATATTATTATTCAACTAGTCAATAATAATAATAATAATCAATTTAAATTATGTTATATATTAAAAACATAAAGGACAATCAAATATCCCATTGCAAAAACCACGAATTGGACTATAACGTGCCAGAAGCTTAACGTGACGTGACATAATCCTTGATCCACTACGCGTTATTACGACTGTTGTGGCGAGTCTTTTACAACAATGCTCATGATTCATGGAGAAATGGATTGAAGTACAAATTTAATATTAATAAGTACTTTAATTGCAAATAACTGTGTCGGGTTTAACAAGTAGGTTGGGTTTGAGATGAGCCTAATTAATACCGTCCTCACTTTAGTTGATTTAGTTAATTTATAAACCAATGACATCTTGAGTTAGCTCGCTATTCATTCTACTTTCAGGATTTAGTTGGAGAGGTTGGTCGTATTTCAGCTTTTTGGGCACTCTTAAATAATGATGGATTCAAAAACTCTAGAAAAATATTTGAAACCAAATGAGCTCATTCGAGTCGAATAAAATTCGGGTTACGAACTACTGAACTAGTAAAAAGTAAACCATTGAACTAGGAAATTTGATAAGTACTAAAATTATACATTTCTATGTCAAGTTTACCCTAAATTAAATCGCAAGGGTGGTGCATGATTGGTTTGAGCTTGACTCCAAAGGTCAAAAGTATCTGGAGGTCCCAGGTTCAAATCCAAGGAGGAATAAAAATCCCTTTATGGTCACGAATGTTCAAATGCGGTGACTCCGGGCTATCTGCAAAACAGATAGTCGCCCTGAAATTAGTCAGCTTGCATAGCATGTTGGATATCCAGGTTAATTAAAAAAAATATAGATTAGATGCTAAAAATACCCATATTAATTTAAGTTGATATTTAGTTATTTGAAGCCATCTAATTAAAATAAAAAGAAAATAACAAAGTTTTATATTTTATTTTGCATAGTTGGCAGCCATATGAAAGGAAAAGAAAAAAATTAATTATTTGTTTTTTTGTTGTCGGACGACTTTCTGGCAGCAAAACTCGCTCCAAAATCCGTCGTAGACAGTGTTTCAAGACCAAATTTGTCCGCGTAAGTTTTCTGACCACTTCCTAACCTGCGCCAGCCTCTGTTTCGTTGTCTCAATGTCGGGTTCGAGCAACTTTTCAAGCGGGTTTAACCCCATCAAAAGTCACTGACATCCATAGATCGTGGGTTTTTGTTTAATTTCGAGCAGTTCTGTTGTTGGGGTATAAAAAGAGACTGATTAATTGTTAAGGGGGAGGATCGATCGAGGATTTTCAGATAACAATGCCCAGGGTGGTTGTTTTTTTGATTAACCTGGATATACAACCCGCTATGCGAGCCGACTAATTCCAGAACGACCACCTGCTTTGTAGTAGCCCGGAGTCACCGCATTTGAACTTCCGTAGCCACAAAGGGATTTTTATTCCTCCTTGGATTTGAACCTGGGACCTCCTGGTACTTTTGACCTTTGGAGCCAAGCTCAAACCAATCAGTGACCACCCTTTAAAAAAACTCTCTAAAATCGTGCTCCTAATCTGAAAAACAACCCTGGGTGTTGTTCTCTGAAAATCCTCGACCAATCCTCCCCCTTGATGATTAATCAATCTCTTTTATACCCCCAACAACAGAACCACTCGAAATCATATAAGAATGGTGGATTTAATAATGCGTTTGTGTCTAAATATGTAACAATCTCTAACGTAACATGATTGCCACTAAAGCATCACGTTTGAACTTTGGCCTCTTCAACCACACATTTATTCTTAGCGAAATCAACAAAATAAAGATAAGAATCATCAGCCATTTATGAAGTGTTTTTGCGTTAAAATTAAATTCTATTTACGTTGGGGGCAAGTGCCCCCTACCCCATACATGTAAATCCGCTAGTGCCCCTAAATGAATGTAAGGTCATTGCTCCTTGGTCAATCATATGCCTAATAAGGCATGTTCATGAATTGTGTTGATCAAATCAATACTGAATCTTGGCTTTTGAACATCCTCGATTTACCCACAAGCTCCTCTGTAGAAAATCATCGTTCGGTCTTCTGTATCCTCAGCTCTTGATCTTGAGGATGATCATATATAAGTCTGTGAAGTTCGATGTGTGTGTGAACGACGAAGACCACAAATGCCATATCAACCTTGATCGGCTATTTATGCTAATAAAATGCACTTTTCATTTAATTTGTCGAAATTCCTGAACTTAGATTATGTTTTTTTGTCTTAAGTTCAATGAAAATTCATATTTAAACAAAATGAAAATTTCAACAAGAAAATACGCTTTATTTTAATGTTATTGTATAAGAATATAAATACTAAAATTAAAATATAAACATTAATAACAAGTAATAACCAGAAAGTCAAAGTGCTTCATATGAAATAATTACTTTTTTTTTTGTTAACCTGGATATCCAACCCGTTGACTAATTCCAGGGCGACCACCTGCTTTGCAGATAGCCTAGAGTCACTGCATTTGAACCTTCGTGGCCATACGAGGATTTTTATTCCTCCTTAGATTTGAACCTGAGACCTCCTGATACTTTTAACTTTTGGAGTCAAACTTAAATTAATCAGTTACCATCCTTGTGGTTTATAATTACTTGAAATTAAAACCATGTTGATATTAAAATAGTGTCAAAATAAATATAATAATTTAAGTTTATTTTACATATATGATGTTTAACTTGTCATATATTAAAAACTATTTTAATAATTAAATATCTAAAACAATGATTGATAAATAATTAATTTAAACTTACAAAGTAATTAATTTGCAAATTTTTAATCAAACCAAGATAAAATATTTGCAATTTTTCAGGAGCTATGACAAATAATAAATTAAACTATTTCATTATTAATCAGATATTTTAAATCAATACCCAATAAAATAAAACATTTATGTAATTCAAACCCAATCAAATCGGGTTTTTTTTAGTCAAAAATATTCGGACCAGTTTATCTGTATATCAATTTTTTTCAGTAAGACCTTAAAGAACAGACAAATGAATACCCAATGGCCTTGCAGATGTGGATTTGAACTTTGTGTTTAAATTGAAGCGGTAAACATATATGAAATGCAAAATTACAAACCGAAAAAACCTGATATATTTACAGACGAACAACCAGCATGACTGAAATCTTGATCTTTGTCGTTCAAACACACATCAAACTTCAGATGCTTCTTTTTACGGCGATTCTTTGAAAAAAAAAAATCGAAAATCAATAAAAGACACAAAGTGTCATTGGGGTTTATATATGTGGTTGGTATTGTGGACTTGGTACTACGCATGTACTTCACTCTTAGTACTACATTTGCTAATTTATGGAACATGCACAAGGTTCATAATTTATAAAACACGTGACTGATTTTTTTAATACTTTTGTCATGAAAATTGATTTTAATATTTTTTAAAATCAACACATTTTACCGAATTTCTAGTGGGTTTTTTGAATTAATGAATTTCGAGTTTAGTTAGATTGTATTTTGAGTCGATTGATGAAATCTTGGCGATACAACGACGATCGTTCATTAAAACCATTGTCGACGACGGAGGTGTTCATGGGAAACAGTGGGTAAAACCCGCAATTTAGTTGATTTACTTTGAAATCTTGATCGATGGTTATATGTTTTTTTTAAGTATATAATATTTATATACGGCAAATGCAACAAATAAACTCACACACCCTCTTCACATATGGTGAGGTTTGAACCCCTGACCTCTTAAAAGGCCAAGGGCTACGATACCGCTAGGCCAAAAGCYCTTTGGTATCGATGGTTATATGTTGTTGGCAGTGGTTGATACACTTTGTTTGTGGGTGGTGAAACCGAACTTTAAAGAAAACTTTAAGAACTTAGCGTTATATTTTGTCTTTATTTACCTCAAACATCCATCTTTTTTGGTCTTGTTCCCTCCGACTGCTTGCACATTTGTGAGTCTTTGACGATCAATAAACTCATATACAAGTAAAATGAATATAATAATAGTATATTGTGTTATTCGGTTTAACCAAAAGAGTAAAAAAAAATTACCGAATAAATGAACCATATAACCTGAAAAAATGAATAACCAAAAGTCATTTTGGTTGGGGTGATTTGGTTTCGGAATTTTTTACTTGCTTAGATGTGTCCCCAATCACCTAAATTTCTGGATCCGCCACTGGTTGTTGGGATTTGTTTAGGAACATATTAGAAACAAAAACAAAATCAAAGGAAATCCTATATTTTGCAACGAATCACAAATGGGTCATATGTCGGGTTGTGATGCGGTGATCGGGTAGAGAAGAAACACCGAGATCCGCTTTATCTGGACCGGGTTTACACCGATGGGTTGGGACTTGGGTGCAAACAAGATGCATAAGATTCAAGTCATTGGGCTATTGGGCCAAAGCTGATTTATGGAATTGGGCCCATTTGGAGAACATTAATAAATATATATATGATAAATAATTTAATTTTCAGACAACTACCAAACAACCTCTGTAATTTATGAAATTTATTTTGGTCATATACATTCTCATATTTAAGCTTTAACCACAAATTTAATTATTTATACGATCTTAAACATATCAAAATGGTCCCCATAAAATTACATTTTAGCCCCTATAAATGTTTAGATTTTAATATCCTAAGAACTCGATGTCGTTTCATGATCCTGTATATGATGAACTAGAACAAAATTGACATGTTAGAATGCCTACATCTGTCTTATACCAACACGCTAGAATAAGTTAGGTAACCAAATAAACTATATCTGTATGACACAATAAATTCTTGAAGTGAAATTACACAGTCCAGTAGAATTCAAAGAGTCAAAAAAGTAAACAGTCATGTTATGTTTTTTTTAATAGAAAGTCTCTTGAAAAAATGTCTTATAAGCATGTCCTAAAAACCAAGTTTTTCCCGTTTAAAAAAAAAGGGTATGTTTCAATCCCTCTTAGATGCAAGAACTGGTATATTAGTTTCTAATTACAGAATGCTAATAAGACCCAACTGGTATAACAAAGTATGATGAATGATGGGAAAAATCCTAAAGGGATTTTAGGCTTTGAAACTAATTTCGAGTAGTTCATTATAGACGAACTTGACAAAATGACTTGGAACAAATTAGGATGTTTAGCGTCACTAAGACGTACATCATCCGTTCCAAAACAAATGTCCTACAATGAAAATGATACATAGCTTTAGAAATTTGTGATTATTATACTTAGTAACTAAATGACATTTTTACTTTTAGCACATATTTATATTATACAGTTGTACTTTTTTTTCTGCTGGAATTAATTAATGTTACCAATATTTGATACATGGAAGATATGTTAAGTTTGAAAATGCACATACTTGACCTTGTTTGCACCTAGTGAAATATCATATATGGTGTATCGTTGACACACATAGTGAGAGTGGAGTTATACATGTATAATGGGACTATGACGGTTCACATAAGGATTGTTGCAAGAACAAGATAAATATGACAGTTTGATGTGTCAGACTTGAGAGAATTAAATTGTAAGAGTATTACATGTGTTGGAGTCTCATACCGGCTAGACTTAGGACCATTTCTCCTGTACATATGTTGGAACCTCACATTTCTCCTCAAAGGGTCTTTGAGAGGGTGATATGGAAGTTACACATATTCTCACATGGTAATCAAAGCTTAGGTATGCCACCTCTAGGGATTCAACACCATGGCTAACCCTCTCTCGACACCTTGTGACAATTTTGTCCTGTCTCCGTTGGAGGGGATGTGTTGGAGTCCCACATCAAATAAACTTAGACCGTTTTTCCTGTATATATGTCGGAAACTCCCATTTCTCCTCAAAGGCACTTTTGGAGAGTGATATAAGGATTCCATGTATTTTTACAACATGTAAAGGAAAAGATTAAGCGAGTAGTACACACTCACAAGATTTTCGCAAACACTATAGGTAGTTAACCAAGCCATAGATGGTTCGTGATGAGTGCCATACAGATGTTAGTATATTGTAGAAATCTACTAGATTAATATTTTGGAATGTTGTTTAGAGGCACGCGTCTCAATATCATAAAAGATCATAAACTTATAAGGTCCTAAGTAGGGCTGTAAACGAACCGAACGAACACGAACGGAGGCTTGTTCGTGTTCGTTCGTTTAACTTAACCGAACAAACGAACGAACACGAACGGTAAACGAACGAAAATAATTGTGTTCGTGTTCGTTCGTTTAGAAATACGATGTGTTTGTGTTCGTTTATGTTCGTTCGTTAACAAGTTAAACGAACGTAAACGAACGAACATAAACGAACAGTCTTAACGAACATAAACGAACATGCCTAAACGAACATAAACGAACATAAACGAACAGCCTAACGAACATAAACGAACATGCCTAAACGAACATAAACGAACATACCTAAATGAACATAAACGAACATAAACGAACATAAACGAACATGCCTAAACGAACATAAACGAACATAAACGAACAGCCTAACGAACATAAACGAACATGCCTAAACGAACATAAACGAACATAAACGAACATACCTAAATGAACATAAACGAACATAAACGAACATAAACGAACATAAACGAACGAACGTAAGAACATAAATGAACGAACGAGACTCTTGTTCATGTTCGTTCGTTTAACTAAACGAACGAAAAAATTTGTTCATGTTCGTTCGTTTAACTAAACGAACGAAAAAATTTGTTCATGTTCGTTCATTTATTAAATAAACGAACATAAACGAACTTCCCGCCGAACGGTTCACGAACGGTTCGATGAACGTTCGGTTCGTTTACAGCCCTAGTCCTAAGCTTCCCTAACCATTTTAAAACTTCTACAAACGTAACAAGTATGTTAGACAAAGTAGAAGCAAGTAAAAACAGAAGATTCTGATATCAATCCACCTCTGGATAAAAGTATATACGGATCAAGTATCATATATTTCTTATATGTTGTTTCGATGATTATTAATGTTTAGGATTACACGATGATTATTTTGGGTCATGTTGGTTATCCAAGCAAGTTTACGCACACTGACTAATCCTCCGAGCGACCACAAATGGCCTGAAGTCATCATATGTGAACCTCCATTACAAGGGATGTCACAACGCCTGAATTCAAACTAGGGAAGATGAAATTTCCCCTACATCTCGTAACCCTTAACTAGCGTTGGTATCAACCATAGGATTTGTTAATAATATATAATTAAATTCGATCAAACACTTAGAAAGTTTTAGGATTTCAAGTTATTGCCTACTATCCAAAATACAAAGAGGATTTGAAATGCTAGAAGATCTGATTTGTATATGATCATATAGTTTAGGATCCAAAATTGAAAAGGGACTTTACTGTTCAATTTTCACACATACGCATGAATGAAGACTTGACAAGTAACTTAGGGACCAAGGTTCCAACCCATGTCCTGGTATGAGAACATGTTCATCATGTCAACCAAAACAAATTCAAAAGTATTGTTTTATTAGTACTATACTTTCT